>NC_057812.1:376897521-376899908 GCF_018294505.1 Triticum aestivum | reverse complement strand
GATTGCCCAACCTTCTCCATCAGTTCGGACTTTTGGTTCTGCTGGTTGGTTCTTGAAACTTATTAATTTATTAATTTATATTCTAGATACAACTTGAGAATTCCATATGGTGTACTTAAAATTTTACAGCAAGCGGTGTTTATAGGATCATCAAAATAGGTAATGTTTGAGCATGCATCATGCTATTATGTATGGCATTACCTTGCATCAAGTTTCTTTAAGTAGCAATCATATCAACAAGCAAACAGATTGCCAACATTCTGATGATTTGACATGATACAAAAATATCTGATAACTAACCCAGGAACTGGTAAGCCCTAATTTGTCTAATACGCAGTACCCATTGTTCAAAACGAGAAGATACCCCGCGTGTTGCTGCGGGAATTGGTTGATGAAAATTTGGGTTGATAACATGAGAACCAAAATTAAAAAATACATAAGACTTATTATATTTGATTATGTATAGTTGTAACAGTATTTATTGAATATAAGTAGAATAAACTGAATGGGAAAAAAGCATGCATGGTTAAATGTTGTGGTGGGTCATTTCCCATGCATGATTGAATGTTGTGGTGGATCTTTTCCCATGCATGATTGCATGTTGAGATAAATAAGTTAGTGGGGATAACTCTCTTAGGTATATAGGATATCGGACAGAACAGACCGATAAATCCTTCCTAGGTGTGTCACTGAGTAGCTGATTAACTGATTTATCGGCCCATTCGCCTATTAATCCTTTACTCGCCAACCGACCAAGCTGTTACCAGTAAACGATTTTCTGAACATTGCCACTATCACTATAAACACTTTATAACTTGGCGATAAACTCTAAAGTACAAAATAGACTACCACAATGATTATATGAAAAAAAAATTAAAATGGAGGTTGCACCCCCAATTATATGAATTTATGACCATGGCTTATAAGACATGCACTATGAAGTCGTACCTGTCGGAAGCCATGATTTCCTGACAGCTTCACGGTAATTTTTTCTACCAAAGCTTGTCATTATCCCAATAACAACCAGAGGCTTCTTCTTAGAATGAGTCGCATTTGTCTCAGAGGTATATTTGCCAACAAATCCTTCATGCTTTGCTGCAGCCAACTCCATCTCAAGTGATGCCAACCGCTTGCCTTGCTGCCTAAACATTAAAGCGCTTACTGAGTTACTACTATAGCTCAAAGTTCCAACTATCACAATAGAAAATCTGCAACTATGAAGAACCAGCTCCAGTTTACTTGCAAAAACAGAATAATGAACAATGTAGCATGGCATTCGACTATTTGTCAGCGTGTACATTAAGAAGGCAACATCTGCATAGTAATGGGTCATGCTAGGTCACAGTTACCTGCATGAAACAACCTTCAAAGTATCGTCCACTGATATTGCCGATCGCCCCTGAATTTGACAGAACTCGTATGCTTAGGTCAAAGGCAGCTATTGTTCTAGTTAGCTGGAAGGGATAGTCGGGTCTGACGCAACATACCTGGCCGGTTCGCCTGTCGAGCTCTTTTATCATGTAAACCCGATTCTGTGCATCCTGCCACAATCTAACATTTGCAAATGTCAACAAAGTTTCCCTCTCGAAGGTCAGCAAAAGGTCAAAAACCAATAATTTATGGATTATACTAGATAAAAACGAACAAAAGATATCTGCTCTTTTATCAGGTAAACGTGATTCTGTGCATCCTGAGACAATCTAACATTTGCAATGTCAACAAAGTTCCCCTCTCGAAGATCAGCAAAAGGTCAAAACCCAATCACTTATGGGTTGCTTCATAGAAACGAACAAAAGATATATCCCTCCCTCTATCTGGAGGATAAATGATATATAAAACAAAACAGAAATAATCCCAGTTTAAGCAGTGGCACTAGAAGACCCACTTAAGCTTCCCAGACACACAAACTACACATTTCTTCCGCCAGAGCAATTCAAGGATTCAGAATTCCCCATAACGGTAAACCCGCAGAGAAAAAAACCTTGCAGAGGGATCAAACGTGAGCATTTCAAGGAGCCGCTCAATGCGTCGAGCGAGCAGGCGGACTCACCGGCCAGCGACGTAGAAGGATGCCATGGTGGCGAACATGGCGAGCATCATCGCCGACATCGGCGACCGCATCGCCCCAGTGACCGATGGCGCTTGCCGCCGCAGGCCATCCCGGATCTGCATCAGGACCTCGGTCCCCTCCTTTCCCCCGGATCCCGCGCGCCACGCGTGGGACTGGACACTCCCCTCCGCTCCACCGTGATCTCAGCACTGCCGGCTCGCCATGGCCTCTGCCGTGGAGATCCCTGCGGTGCCCTTCCCAACCCTCCTTCTCAGTGACCACCGCCAAAAGGTTTCTTCGAGTTCTGGAAGCTTCTGGAAGCTGCGGGGGAGGTGGG
>NC_057812.1:376762098-376897206 GCF_018294505.1 Triticum aestivum | reverse complement strand
GCCGGTTGGTGCGTTGCGGACCGTTTTGGTGGATTTCAGAGAAATCCCCTGCTATTCAAAGGCCGAGGATCAGAATAGGTCTATTTGATTGATGATGGCAAAAGAAAGAAAGAAATCATTTTCTCCGGGCCAGCGAGTTACTCCTATCCTAATTTGGTTAATTTGCAAGTAATAAAAAAGGCTGCTTAATTGCTCCAATTAATGCGAAATGAAGAATAGTGTTTTGGGAACAATATGCATCCAGCTAAATCCACATATGTTGCATATGGTTCAAATATATACTCTTCGCTTTTAAAAATATACACTTCTCGGATAATGTACATCAGGACAAAGAATGGTGTGATTGCAACTTCTCGTCACGACGAAGAGGATGTTATACATGGCCACTTCTCGGAGGTCCAGAGACGATGATTGCCTCGCTCTGGACCTGCCCTTCACTGAAGACGAAATTTGCCGGCCGATCAAGCCCTTCACAGGGAAGTTTTTCAGATATTGGTGGGGCACGATCAAGGTGACATTATGCGCGTCATGGACAAGTTCTTCCACATGAATGATGTTGGTTTCGTGGAGCTCAACATGGTGAGGCTGGTTCTGCTTCCAAAGAAAGAAAACACTGATGAAATCGGGCACTTCAAACCAATAAGCCTGGTGCACTCTGTTGCAAAACTCATCTCTAAAATTCTATCGATGCGCCTTTCTGACAAGATGAACGAGTTGATCTCATGTGTTCAAGGTGCTTTCTTTCTATCCAAGAGCATCCATGACAATTATCTTCATGTCTGAAATGTGGTCTGAGCCATGCATTGCAAAAGGAAGACACTACTGCTATTCAAAATGGATATTGCTCGTGCTTTTGACGCGGTGTCTTGGGAGTACTTGCTCGAGCTGCTTCGGCTATAGGTTTCAGTCAGCGTTGGAGAAACTGGGTTGTTACCATGTTATGCACTGTATCTTCCGCCATCAGCCTTAATGGTGTTGACGGCTCCCATATTGCGCACCGGAGGGGCCTTAGGCAGGGCGGGCCCACTATCGCAGTTTGTTTTTATCCTGGTGATCGACCCCCTATAGCACATCCTCCGCCTCACTGTTGAGCGTGGCAAGCTCTCTCCTCTGCCTGGGAGGGGGCCCAATCCGCGGGTCAGCCTCTATGCTGATGACGCAATTGTCTTCTTCAACCGAGTGAAGACAGAGACCGACACATTGCTACAGATTTTGACGGGTTTTGGTCATGTCTCTGGTCTATGCACAAACCCCTCAAAATCATTTGTAGCACCCATCCGCTGCCAGGAGCTGAGCCTTGACGACATCCTGCAGGGTTTGGGGGGTCAGCGTGTACGGTTCTGAAAGCACATTCGCTCCCTGATAACCCACAAGTATAGGGATCGCAACAGTTTTTGAGGGTAGAGTATTCAACCCAAATTTATTGATTCGACACAAGGGGAACCAAAGAATATTCTCAAGTATTAACAGTTGAGTTGTCAATTCAATCACATCTGTAAGACTTAATATCTACAGCAAAGTATTTAGTAGCAAAGTAATATGGAAGTAACAGTAACGGTGGCAAAAGTAACAATAGTAGTTTTTGTAGCAATCGTAACAGTGGCAACGGAAAAGTAACTAAGCAAAGATCAATATGTGAAAAGCTTGTAGGCAATGGATCAGTGATGGATAATTATGTCGGATGCGATTCCTCATGCAACAGTTACAACATAGGGTGACACAGAACTAGCTCCAGTTCATCAATATAATGTAGGCATGTATTCCGAATATAGTCATGCGTGCTTATGGAAAAGAACTTGCATGACATCTTTTGTCCTATCCTCCCGTGGCAGCGGGGTCCTATTGGAAACTAAGGGATATTAAGGCCTCCTTTTAGTAGAGTGCCGGACCAAAGCATTAACACTTAGTGAATACATGAACTCCTCAAACTACGGTCATCATCGCGAGTGGTCCTGATTATTGTCACTTCGGGGTTACCGGATCATAACACATAGTAGGTGACTATTGACTTACAAAATAGTATCAAGAACTCACATATATTCATGAAAACATAATAGGTTCAGATCTGAAATCATGTAACTCGGGCCCTAGTGACAAGCATTAAGCATATCAAAGTCATAGCAACATCAATCTTAGAACATAATGGATACTAGGGATCAAACCCTAACAAAACTAACTCGATTACATGGTAAATCTCATCCAACCCATCACTGTCCAGCAAGCCTACAATGGAATTACTCACGCACGGCGGTGAACATCATGAAATTGGTGATGGAGGAAGGTTGATGATGACGATGGTGACGGATTCCCCTCTCTGGAGCCCCGAACGGACTCCAGATTAGCCCTCCCGAGAGAGATTAGGGCTTGGAGGCAGCTCCGTATTGTAAAGCACGATGAATCCTTCTCTCTGATTTTTCCCTCCTCGAACGTGAATATATAGAGTTGGACTTGACGTCGGTGGAGCCTCAGGGGGTCCACGAGGCAGGGGGGCGCACCCTAGGGGGGAGCCCTACACCCTCGTGGACAGGGTATGGACCCCCTTACGCTGGTTCTTTCGCCAATATTTTTTATAAATTCCAAAACGTGTCTCCGTTGATTTTCAGGTCATTCTGAGAATTTTTATTTCTGCACAAGAATAACACCATGGCAATTATGTTGAAAACAACGTCAGTCCAGGTTAATTCCATTCAAATCATGCAAGTTAGAGTCCAAAACAATGTCAAAAGTGTTTGGAACAGTAGATATGTTGGAGACGTATCAACTCCCCCAAGCTTAAATCTTTGCTTGTCATCAAGTAATTCAGTTGACAAACTGAAAGTGATAAAGAAAAACTTTTACAAACTCTGTTTGATCTTGTTGTTGCAAAGTTTTCAGCAAAGATTATGAACTAACCATATTCACAATAACATTTAGGTCTCATGTTTACTCATATCAATGGCATAATCAAATAGCGAGCAATAATAATCAATCTCGGATGACAACACTTTCTCAAAACAATCATAATATGATATAACAAGGTGGTATCTTGCTAGCCCTTTCTGAGACCGCAAAACATAAATGCAGAGCACCCCTGAAGATCAAGGACTGAGTGGAAATTGTAATTCATGGTAAAGGAGATCCAGTCATAGTCATACTCAATGTAAATTAATAGCAATGCATGCAAATGAAAGCAGTGCTCTTCAACTGGTGCTTTTTAATAAGAGGATGATGACTCAACATAAAAGTAAATAGATAGGCCCTTCGTAGAGGGAAGTAGGAATTTGTAGAGGTGCCAAAGCTCGAGTTTTGAAACAGAGATGAATAATATTTTGAGTGCATTGTCAACATAACAACAAAGAGATCTCGATATCTTCCATGCTACACACATTATAGGCAGTTCCCAAACAGAATGGTAAAGTTTATACTCCCCCACCACCAACAAACATCAATCCATGGCTTGTCCGAAACAACGGGTGCCTCCAACTAAGAACAATCCTGGGGGAGTTTTGTTTGCAATTATTTTGATTTGAGCATGCGACTGGGTATCCCGGTTACCAGCCATTTTCTCGTGAATGATGAGCGGAGTCCACTCATCTTGAGAATAACCCACCTAGCATGGAAGATATAGACAACCCTAGTTGATACATGAGCTATTCGAGCATACAAAACATAATTTCATTTGAAGGTTTAGAGTTTGGCACATACAAATTTACTTGGAACGGCAGGTAGATACCGCATATAGGAAGGTATGATGGACTCATATGGAATAACTTTGGGGTTTATGGAAGTGGATGCACAAGCAGTATTCCCGCTTAGTACAAGTGAAGACTAGAAAGAGACTGGGAAGCGACCAACTAGAGAGCGACAACAGTCATGAACATGCATTAAAATTAATCAACACTGAGTGCAAGCATGGGTAGGATATAATTCACCATGAACATAAATATCATGGAGGCTATGTTGATTTTGTTTCAACTACATGCGTGAACATGTGCCAAGTCAAGCCACTCGAATCGTTCAAAGAAGGATACCACCCTATCATACCACATCACAACTATTTTAATAGCATGTTAGCATGTAAGGTAAACCATTATAGACTCCTAGCTAATTAAGCATGGCATGAGCAATTATAATCTCTAATTGTCATTGCAAACATGTTTCATTCATAATAGGCTGAATCAGAAACGATGAACTAATCATATTTACAAAAACAAGATAGGTTGAGTTCATACCAGCTTCTCTCATCTCAATCGGTCCATCATATATCGTCATTATTGCCTTTCACTTGCACGACCGAACGGTGTGGATAATAATAATAGTGCACGTGCATTGGACTAAGCTGGAATCTGCAAGCATTTAATACAAGGGAGAAGACAAGGTAACATGGGCTCTTGGTTAGATCAACAATAAGGCATCTGAGAGCCACTCAACATTTTCATCATGGTCTTCTCCTCTCAACCCCCAAAGAACAAGAAAAGAAATAAAACTATTTACACGGGAAAGCTCCCAACAAGCGCAAAAGAAGAACGAGAAATCTTTTTGGGTTTCCTTTTAATTACTACTACTATAGGCATGGAAAGTAAGCTAGCTAAAAGCTATAACTATTTTTTTTTGGTTTTTCTTAAGGTTTTTCAAACACACAAGAAGAAGGCTTAAAAAGGAAAATAAACTAGCATGGATAGTATAATGAAAAAGTATGAGCACTGACAACTAGAATGAGTGTGTGAACATGAATGTAATGTCGGTGAGAAATACGTACTCCCCCAAGCTTAGGCTTTTGGCCTAAGTTGGTCTATGTCCATTGCTGGCCTGGTGGATATCCAAAGTTGTAGCTGGGGTCATACTGAGATGCAGCAGCTACTGCCTGACGAGCTACAGCTTGGAGGCGAGCTGCCTCCGTCCTCCTCTCATATTCGTTCGCTTCCTCCTAGTTATAACATATCTCCTTTTTGCCTGAAAGTCAAAGAAAGTAGGAGCAGGGACGGCAACATGGACAGTGCGCCGTCTGTCAAAGATTAGTCGGTACTGGAGGAACTGTTCGTTCCTCTCAAGAAACTGATGGCGAACCATAGCATCATAATCTAGATAAGCAGGAGGCAACTCCATATCATTTCCATGTATGGGTATATTAAGATAATTAGCTACACGAGTTGCACAAATTCCACCAAACAAATCTCCACTTATACTGTTAAGATGCAACCTTCGTGCAACAATGGCCCCCAAGTTATATTGTTTATCACCTAATACCGCACTCTTGAGGACACTAAGATCTGGAACGCACATGTGACAAGCCTCATCTTTACCGTTAATGCATCTACCAATGAAGAGAGTGAAATGATGTATGGAAGGGAAATGAATGCTCCCTATGGTAGCTTGTGTGATTTCCCTAGATTCCCCCACAGTGATACTAGTAAGAAAGTCTTTATATTCAGATTTGCGAGGTTCACTAACATTGCCCCAGCGCGAGAGTTTACAAGTAGTGTTAAAATCTTCTAGGTCCATGGTATATGATTTATCATAAAGATCAAATAAAACAGTGTGGGAATTGCACGAGGATGTAAATTTAAATCTTCTCACAAAGGAATCAGTTAAATAGTAGTATTGTGGGCACTTATCTGACACGAAGCCCTCAAGATTAGTGTTACGCACATACACATCAAATTCATCCTTGATGCCTGCTTGGACCATAAACTCCTCTGACGGCTATTCCTAAGGCCGCACTTGAGCTTCCCTTGGTGGTTCATCGCCCGGCTCACGTATCGCGAGGCTTGGTCCTTGTTTCCTTGAGGAACCACCTTGGTACATTTTCCTAAACATTTTCTTTCTCTGAAAAATTTCTGAAAAAAATTTAGTGACTCAAAATAGAAGTGAACCAAACTCAACAAGATTGATAGAAACTACTCCCACAAGTGTCTAGAGGCTATATCATGCATTAAAACTACTTTTGACCATATAAATTTGTCATGCAAGCTCAAGAACAGGGTCACCTAAGCAGCAAAAATTTGCAATAAATAAAGCACTAGAACAAAAACTAATTGGACCATTGGAGGAGTCACATACCGAAGAACAATCCCCCAAAGCAGTTTTGTGAATGGGGCTTTGAGCAAGGAGATCGAAAATGGCAGCAAGACGAGCTAGAACACGGGTTTGAGCTATGGGAGGATTTTTCTGGAGGAAGACGAAGTGTGTGGGTGCTGGAATAAATGAAGGGGTCCATGTGGGGTCCATGAGGTAGGGGCACGCCCTAGGGGGTGGGCGCGCCCTACACCCTCGTGGCCATATGGTGGGGCCCCCTGGTGTGTTCTCGGTGCTAGATATTCTTAAATATTCTACAAAAATTCATACTTCATTTTTAGGACATTTGGAGAACTTTTATTTTTAGGGTATTTTTTATTGCAAGGATAATTCAGAAAACAAACAGAAAATACTAATTTTGCTTTATTTAATCTAAATAACAACAAGTAAAAAGAAGGTACAGAGAGTTGTGCTTTCTAACTTCATCCATCTCATGCTCATCAAAAGGAATCCACTAACAAGGTTGATCAAGTCTTGTTAACAAACTCTTTCCAAATAACATGAAACCGGAGAATTTTCGAATAAAACTAAGTTACCTCAACGGGGATATGCATGTCCCCAATAATAAGAATATCATATTCTTCTTGACAGTAGGGAGAGGAAATTCAAAACCTCCAACAGTTATCATTGAATTTTTTCCAATAGAATCAATACTGTGGACTTGAATTTGTTTCCTCGGAAGGTGTACCGTATGCTCATTACCATTAACATGAAAAGTGACATTGCCTTTGCTGCAATCAATAACAGCCCCTGCAGTATTCAAAAAGGGTCTACCAAGGATAATCGACATACTATCATCCTCGGGAATATCAAGAATAACAAAGTCCGTTAAAATAGTAACGTTTGCAACCACAACAGGCACATCCTCACAAAAACCGACAGTTATAGCAGTTGATTTATCGGCCATTTGCAAAGATATTTCAGTAGGTGTCAACTTATTCAAATCAAGTCTACGATATAAAAAGAGAGGCATAACACTAATACCGGCTCCAAGATCACATAAAGCAGTTTTAACATAGTTTCTTTTAATGGAGCATGGTATAGTTGGTACTCCTGGATCTCCTAGTTTCTTTGGTATTCCACCTTTAAAAGTATAATTGGCAAGCATGGTGGAAATTTCAGCTTCCGGTATCTTTCTTCTATTTGTAACAATATCTTTCATATACTTAGCATAAGGATTCATTTTAAGCATATCAGTCAAACGCATACGCAAAAAGATAGGTCTAATCATTTCAACAAAGCGCTCAAAATCCTCATCATCCTTTTTCTTGGATGGTTTAGGAGGAAAAGGCATGGGTTTCTGAACCCAAGGTTCTCTTTCTTTATCATCCTTCCTAGCAACGAAGTCGCTCTTATCATAACGTTGATTCTTTGATTGTGGGTTATCAAGACCAACAGCAGGTTCAATCTCTACATCATTGTTATTGCTAGGTTGAGCATCAACATGAACATCATCATTAACATTATCACTAGGTTCATGTTCATTACCATATTGTGTTTCAGCATCAAAAATATCATTGGGATTCTCAGGTGTGTCAACAATAGGTTCACTAGAAGCATGCAAAGTCCTATCATTTTTATTTTTTTTCTTCTTAGAAGAACTAGGTGCATCAACATTAGTTCTCTGAGAATCTTGCTCAACTCTCTTAGGGTGGCCCTCAGGATACAAAGGTTCCTGAGTCATTTTACCCCCTCTAGTCACAACTCTAACAACATTATCATTTTTCTTATTATTTAATTCATTGAGCAAATCATCTTGTGCTTTAAGAACTTGTTCTACTTGAGTGGTGACCATGGAAGCATGTTTACTAATAAGTTTAAGTTCACCTTTAACTCTAGACATATAATCACTCAAGCGTTCAATCATATAAGCATTGCGTTTCAATTGTCTACCTACATAAGAATTGAACTTTTCTTGTTTAACAATAAAATTATCAAACTCATCCAAGCATTGGCTGACAGACTTATTACGAGGAATATCACCTTCATCAAATCTATAGAGAGAATTTACCTTTACTACATGTGTCGGGTTATCAAGACCATGTATTTCTTCAATAGGTGGTAAATTATTAACATCTTCAGCTTTAATACCTTTTTCTTTCATAGATTTCTCTGTCTCTTGCATATCTTCGGGACTGAGAAATAGAATACCTTTTTTCGGAGTTGGCTTAGGAGTTGGTTTAGGAAGTGCCCAATCATTATCATTACTCAATATATTATTCAATAGCAATTCAGCTTTCTCAACAGTTCTTTCCCTGAAAACACAACCAGCAGAACCATCCAGGTGGTCTCTGGAAGCATCATTTAGTCCATTATAAAAGATATCAAGTATTTCATTTTTCTTGAGAGGATGATCAGGCAAAGCATTAAGTAATCAGATAAGCCTCCCACAGGCTTGTGGGAGACTCTCTTCTTCAATTTGCACAAAATTATATATTTCCCTTAAGGCAGCTTGTTTCTTATGAGCGGGGAAATATTTAGCAGAGAAGTAATAAATCATATCATGGGGACTACGCACACAACCAGGACCAAGAGAATTAAACCATGTTTTAGCATCACCCTTTAATGAGAACGAAAATAATTTAAGGATTTAGTAGTAACGAATTTTTTCCTCATTAGCGAATAGGGTGGATATATCATTCAATTTAGTAAGATGTGCCACAACAGTTTCAGATTCATATCCATAAAAAGGATCAGATTCAGCCAAAGTAATTAACTCAGGATCGACAGAGTAATCATAATCCTTATCAGAAATACAGATAGGTGAAGTAGCAAAAGCAAGGTCATATTTCATTCTAGCATTCAAAGACTTTTCTTTCAGCTTAGCTAACAGTTTCTCAAGATCATATCTATCTTTGCAAGCTAAAATATCTCTAGCTGTTTCTTCATCCATAACATAACCCTCAGGCACATCAAGCAATTCATATCTAGGGGAAGAATCTTCATCATCACTTTCATCAATATTATCAGTTTCAATAATTTCATTTTCTTTAACCCTAGCAAGTTGTTCATCAAGAAATTCACCTAATGGCACAGTATTATCAAGCATAGAAGTAGTTTCATCATAAGCATAATGTATAGCAGAAGTGGCATCATCAATAACATGCGACATATCAGAATCAATAGTAGGAGTAGGTGTCACAAGTTTACTCAAAACAAAAGGTGAATCAAGTGCAGAGCTAGATGACAGTTCCTTACCCCCCCTCATAGTTGAGGGAAAAATCTTGGTTCTTTCATCTTTCAAGTTCCTCATAGTGATCAACAGATATAAATCCCAAGTGACTCAAAGAATAGACCTATGCTCCCCGGCAACGGCGTCAGCAAATAGTCTTGATAACCCACAAGTATAGGGGATCGCAACAGTTTTCGAGGGTAGAGTATTCAACCCAAATTTATTGATTCGACACAAGGGGAGCCAAAGAATATTCTCAAGTATTAACAATTGAGTTGTCATTTCGACCACACCTGAAATACTTAATATCTGCAGCAAAGTATTTAGTAGCAAAGTAATATGGAAGTAACGGTAACGGTGGCAAAAGTAACAATAGTAGTTTTTGTAGCAATCGTAACAGTGGCAACGGAAAAGTAACTAAGCAAAGATCAATATGTGAAAAGCTCGTACGCAATGGATCAGCGATGCATAATTATGTCGGATGCGATTCCTCGTGCAACAGTTATAACATAGGGTGACACCGAACTAGCTCCAGTTCATCAATGTAATGTAGGCATGTATTCCGAATATAGTCATACGTGCTTATAGAAAAGAACTTGCATGACATCTTTTGTCCTACCCTCCCGTGGCAGCGGGGTGCTATTGGAAACTAAGGGATATTAAGGCCTCCTTTTAATAGAGTACCAGACCAAAGCATTAACACTTAGTGAATACATGAACTCCTCAAACTACGGTCATCATCGGGAGTGGTCCCGATTATTGTCACTTCGGGGATAGCGGAACATAACACATAGTAGGTGACTATTGACTTGCAAAATAGGATCAAGAACTCACATATATTCATGAAAACATAATAGGTTCAGATCTGAAATCATGGCACTCGGGCCCTAGTGACAAGCATTAAGCATAGCAAAGTCATAGCAACATCAATCTTAGAACATAATGGATACTAGGGATCAAACCCTAACAAAACTAACTCGATTACATGGTAAATCTCATCCAACCCATCATCGTCCAGCAAGCTTACGATGGAATTAATCATGCGCGGCGATGAACATCATGAAATTGGTGATGGAGGAAGGTTGATGATGACGATGGCGACGGATTCCCCTCTCCGGACCCCCGAACGGACTCCAGATTAGCCCTCCTGAGAGAGATTAAGGCTTGGCGGCGGCTCCGTACCGTAAAGCGTGATGAATCCTTCTCTCTAATTTTTCCTCCTCGAACTTGAATATATAGAGTTGGAGTTGACGTCGGTGGAGCCTCAGGGGGCCCACGAGGCAGCGGGCGCACCCCGAGGGGGAGCCCTACACCCTCGTGGACAGGGTGTGGCCCCACTTACGTTGATTCTTTCGCCAATATTTTTTATAAATTCCAAAACATGTCTCCGTTGATTTTTAGGTCATTCTGAGAACTTTTATTTCTGCACAAAAATAACACCATGGCAATTCTCCTGAAAACAATGCCAGTCCGGGTTGGTTCCATTCAAATCATGCAGGTTATTGTCCAAAACAAGGTCAAAAGTGTTTGTAAAAGTAGATACGTTGGAGACGTATCACTCCCTTGGTGGTTTTGGTAATTGATGTCAACATATATTTTGTTGGACTAATATCCTCATCTAGTATATTTCAGGAAGAGTTCAACATTGGCTTATGAATGGATCCAGAAGTGGACCCCTCCAGCTACAAAGGACAGGCTTCAAGACCCTACATCTTTGGTTAAGTGATCAATGATCACATTGATTCCATAGTGATGCGGAGCATCCTAAGGTCATCCACATGGAACTACCTTCATCTCCTACGACACCAAATGGACCTCTGACAAGAGGTCGAGCAAGGGCTATCGAAACTAAGGTGAACTCGCTCCTCTCCGAACTGCCACTTTATACATGTGAGACATGGCTACTACCTCAAGCGGAAACCCTATGTGTGATCAGGTACTTAGAGGGAAGCCACGAAACCACTACGTCCAACGGACGAGTTAGCGAGGACGCCAAGTACAAGGACCGCAAGAAGGAGTTGCCATGAGTCTACAGCCACCGGACGAGCGGCCTGGACCGGACGTCCGATGCCTGGAGCGTCAGCTAGACAGCCGAAGACCCAGCCAGCAAGGACTCCAGCGGCCGGACGTCCGACACCTCCCAGCGCCCGGACGACCGAGCCCCTTCGGACGACCGGTGTCACACAACAAAATGGAAATTATCGAAAGTCAGAAGTCTCCAGACGACCGGACGGCCGATGGCCTCTAAAAATCCGTCGCCGCCTGGTCGAAGCCAAAATTCCAGACGTCCGACCGCTCTCGGACGTCCGGACCCTCACGAGCCACCGGACGCCCGGTAGTTGTCGGACGACCGACGCATGTCTGTGCACAACGTGTTGGCCGAGGCCCATGTACCCTTTCATGACCGTAGACTATATATACTCCTCCCCTCCCTCTTTCTAGGGTTTGCATTGGTTTAGCTCATATGAGAGATAGAGCTTTGCTCATCCACTTGATACCTACTCCATTGGAGGTCAAGTCCTCCATCTAGGAGAAGATCCCCCAAGTGGATTCAAGCCCTCCACCTAGGAGAAGATCCCCTAGTGGATTCAAGACCTCCTCTTGGAGAAGAACTAGCTAATTGTATCCTTCCTTTGTTGTCTTTGGATCTTTGTGACCTCTTTGTGTTCATGGATCTAGCACATGTGTGATCGATTCTCATTGATTCGAGTGTTTCCTCTCATTTCCCCTTGTGTTACTCCTTGTGTTCTTCATGGGATTCCCTCCAAATCGTGAAAGATCGACCTTGGTCTCCATCCTATATCATCTTGGTATCATGAGCCTTGGTTGATCACGAATTTGGAGCCCTACCCTTTGATTTCTAGCCTATTTTTGTTGATATTGTCCCAATTTCAAAAATTCCCCACCAAAAATAGCCCCATTTTTTGTGTTTTGTTGGTATGATGAAGTTTTGTTGGATTTGATCCATGGATTTGCTTTGCCACGAGTGGATCTAGCTTTCCCCCATCATTTCCCCAATTTCCATCCACAAATTCGTCCAATTTTGACCAAATTTTGCTTCTCCACCATGTACCCTAGAAGTTCATCCCATGCCCGAAATTGCCCAGACACCGGACGTCCGAAAGACACCAGACGTCTGATGACTACCGGTCATCCGACCACCACCGGACGTGCGGTGTTTCCTGACGAAACTGAAATTTTCCCCGAAAATTTTCAGCCGCCCACTACACCTTCCGCACCACCACTCCCTTAACCCCTCATTACATTGCAGCATACCAATACCGCTTTTCGCAACCACCATCGATTACCCACTACGCACTCCGACGAGTTTGACACATTTGTTCTTTGAGGATTTGAGTTGTTGTTTTCGTTTCCTAACGTGTTTCGGATACTTAGGGACGGCTCGACTCCGACATCACCGCCGCTCATCCTCATCATCGATATCGACCACCTCATCATCTTGACACCATCCTCCGTAAGCAAGGGACGTTAAACTCGACGACACCTTAGTGTATGCCCTTGCCTTTGCATTATTAAAGCCCCGGGACCATTTTTGCGTCACTTACCTATCGAGACTAGCCTTTGAGTATTGCCAGCAATGTTACTTGTGCACATTAGTGATCATCGTCTCATTGCATATATCACATCATCTTGGTATACGTATCTTGGTATCATCTCTTGTGTCACAAGGTTGTCACCGCATATACACAATTGCTATCTTGATTAGTGAAGTTTTGCATAAGTGTCCAAAGAAAGATCTCAAAAGAGAAAGAGCCAACAAGCAAACAAGAAAGATAAGCAAAGAGCTTTTAAGCAAGAACCATAGCATCATACTGTATTAATATTGTCATTACTCGATCATCTTGGATCATATCTCTGGAACACCATACATATAGCATACTTGGGATAGAAGTCGTTGCATTATTGTTTTATAGGTTGCGCACAAGTCTTGTATCCGCCTATTGTGCAATCATGCTAGCGTATTTCGAGTGTTGTGCAACAAGAGCATCTTCGCGGATTCCACATTTTGAGCTCATTTTTGGTTGCACGACCCCATTTATCTTTCTGTGTGTTTGTTTTCGTGTGCCAGATTTTGCTATTGGTCGACTTGTTGCATTTACACATTTGTGAATCTTTTCCAACATTATTGAGTCTTGATAACAATTGCATAAATTTTGTCCACCATCCTCACCAAGCTCCACCAAAGGCTTTATTTGTGTAGGTGTGAGAAATCGACGAGATCCGGTACCAATTGTCATATTTCCTTGTTACACTGTTGAGTGACCATTGATCCATTTTCAACATCGGATAAGGTACATTTGGTCTAGTATTTTTCATTCTTCCACTTACATTTGCTTGAGATGATGGATATGCCAACTACTTCTTCGAATCCACTCTTCATTGAGCAAGATGAGGACCCAAACAACTACGTCACCAAGAACCACCTCTTCGGCGCACAAAGAGCTTTGCACCAAGAACAAGAAGCTTTAAGCGACCGCATCGACTTACTCGCCACTGACTTGCGACAATCCGAACAACGCACAAGAGACTACTTCGACACCAAGCTCGATGAACAAAAAGAGGAGAGCAATGCAAGGATGGACGAGGTCCGCGCCTTGTTGATCAACCGTTCTTCTACCTCTTCATCATACTCAAGACAGAGCCACTCAAGTTGACATTCTTCGCAATCTTCTTTGGATGTAAGTCCTCCTCGAGCTCGTTCGCATCATCGCCAAGGCCATGCAGATCATGAAACTCCACAAAACCCATTCCATGGCAATGGTCTACAAGGTCGTCCCCGTGGACGTGCACACCAACGGCAACAAGCTAATGAGCCTCTGGTCCAAGCGCAAGCTCCAATACGCCAACATCAACAAGAACAACAAGATGGTGATGCCCTTCGACAAGAACAACAACGTCACGAGGAACAAAACCTTGAAGCCCAGCGTGCTATACGCAAAGCTACACTAGTCGTCGACGAGCGCAACCGCCAAGCAAGACTACAAGAAGAGGCCCTCCATTGAGAGTGCCAAGAAATGAGAAACCGCGCAAGAATTCCACAACCTCAACGACAAAACAATCAAGCGAAGCATGAGGAGCAAGCGGCTCAAGACCCTCCTCCACGCCAAGAGCGTCATCACCATCGCCCCCAACACAATGAAGAGCAATGCTACGGTAAGCTCAAGTTCACCATGCCTGAGTTCTCCAGAAGCAACAACCCCGAAGACTACCTATCATGGGCATTGAAGTTGACAAGATATTTCGCTTGCACAACTATGAGGAAGAGAAGAAGATCTCCATGGCATCTCTTGAGGTCCAAGACTATGTACTCATTTGGTGGGAGCAAGTCATTGAGCGTCGAGCGGCAAGAGGTGACCCACCCATCACAACATGGAAACAAATGAAGGATTTCATGTGAGCGTGCTTTGTACCCACGTACTATAGTCGCGACCTCTTCAAGCGACTACAACTCCTCAAGCAAGGCACAAAGACCGGTGAAGAGTACTACAAGGAAATGGAGATTGCCATGATTCGAGCTAATGTCACAAAAGATGATGAGCAAACTATGGCCCTTTATTGAACGGACTCAACAATCCTATCAAGAATATCGTCGACTTCCAACCTTACTCCAACCTCATCGAGATCGTGCACCAAGCTACCAAGGTGGAGTGTCAAGTGCAAGAAGACTACAAGTACGCCAAGTACTCTTCCAAGCCATACGGCTCATACAATCAAGCCTCGACGACCACGCCTCCTTCTATCTCAACCAAACCTTCTACAAGCACCAGCGACAAGTCAAGTTACAAGAAAACTTCGACATCTTCAAGTCGTCCTCCTACTACAAGAAACTTCAAGCCGAGATCTTCATCATCTACAACTCCACCAGATGAGACCGACAAGACAAGTTCCATCAAATGCTTTACTTGCCAAGGCCGAGGCCACAAGACATACCAATGTCCCACCCGGCGCACCATGATCGCCAACGATGATGGTACCTACGAATTCATGAGTTAAGAAGAAATGGAAGCCCTTGAGCATGTGGCCATGCACCGACAAGTGAATGAAGATGAAGATGACCAAGTCTATTGTGACAATGATTCAAGCCCCGCTCTCGTTGTCTCCAAGGTCTTGACCCTTGTAACACCCATGATGCGGCTATATCTCCCACGTGTCGGGGCACGACTTAGAGGCATAACCGCATAGTAGGCATGTCGCAAGAGGGGTAATCTTTACACATCCCATGTACTGAATATGAAAGGGATAAAGAGTTGGCTCACAATCGCCACTTCACACAATATATGAAATATAGCATTACATCATCCAGAATACAATCAAGGTCCGACTACGGAACCAAATAAAGAAAGACAACCCCTAATGCTAGATCCCCGATCGACCCAACTGGGCTCCACTACTGATCATATGGAAACGAAACAACACAACGAACACAATCTTCATCGAGCTCCTCCTTAAGCTCGGTTGCGTCACCCGCACTGGTATCATCAGCACCTGCAACTGGTTTTTGGAAGTAATCTGTGAGTCACGGGGACTCAGCAATCTCACACCCTCGCGATCAAGACTATTTAAGCTTATAGGTAGGAAAAGGTAGTGAGGTGGAGCTGCAGCAAGCACTAGCATATATGGTGACTAACATACGCAAATAAGAGCGAGAAGAGAAGCAAAGCACAGTCGTGAACTAGAAGTGATCCTGAAACTACTTATGTTCAAACATAACACAAGAACCGTGTTCACTTCCCGGACTCCGCCGGAAAGAGACCATCATGGCTACACACGCGGTTGATGCATTTTAATTAAGTTAAGTGTCAGGTTTTCTACAACCGGATATTAACAAATTCCCATCTTCCCATAACCGCGGGCACGGCTTTTGAAAGTTCAGAACCCTGCAGGGGTGTCCCAACTTAGCCCATCACAAGCTCTCACAGTCAACGAAGGATATTCCTTCTCCCAGGAAGACCCGATCAGACTCGGAATCCCGGTTACAAGACATCTCGACAATGATAAAACAAGACCAGCAAAGCCACCCGAATGTGCCGACAAATCCCAATAGGAGCTGCACATATCTCGTTCTTAGGGCACACCAGATGAGCAGTTCGTACAACTAAAACCAACCCTCAAGTTTCCCCGAGGTGGTGCTGCAAGGGGCTCTAGTTTGGACCAACACTCAAAGGAGCACTCGCCCGGGGGGGGGGGTTAAATAAAGATGACCCTTGAGTCTGTAGAACCCAAGGGAAAAAGGCTTAGGTGGCAAATGGTAAAACCAAGGTTGGGCCTTGCTGGAGGAGTTTTATTCAAAGCAAACTGTCAAGGGGTTCCCATTATAACCCAACCGCGTAAGGAATGCAAAATCAAGGAACATAACACCGGTATGACGGAAACTAGGGCGGCAAGAGTGGAACAAAACACCAGGCATAAGGCCAAGCCTTCCACCCTTTACCAAGTATATAGATGCATTAAAGTAAACAATATATTTAATAATGATATCCCAACAACATCCATGTTCCAAAATGGAACAAACTCCATCTTCACCTGCAACTAGCAACGCTATAAGAGGGGCTGAGCAAAGCGGTAACATAGCCAAACAACGGTTTGCTAGGGAAGGTGGGTTAGAGGCTTGACATGGCAATATGGGAGGCATGATATAGCAAGTGGTAGGTATCGCGACATAGCAATAGAGCGAGCAACTAGCAAGCAAAGATAGAAGTGATTTCGAGGGTATGGTCATCTTGTCTGCAAAGTTCTCCGAGTTGACGAAAGCTTGATCCTCGTAAGTGTACTCAATGGGTTCCTCGATCACGTAATCGTCTCCCGGCTCTACCCAAAGCAAGAACACAAGCAAAGGGAACAACCATCAACCACGGTGCAATGTGCAAGCAACATGATGCAAAACATGGCATGATATGTGGGATGTGATATGCAATGCATATGCATGCTCCAGAAGGAAAAGATTGAACCAGGCATCAACTTGTCAAACTAAGTGTGCCGCTGGAAAGATGAGTTGATTTCGGTCGAAATCGATATAAAGATCACCGGAATCGGATGCACGGTTTGCAAATGGCAAGCTAAAGAAGAATGACACAATTCTGCGATTAACAACACGATGCCATCTAGAATGCAACAAGAAACTAAGCTACTGCACTCCAACATAGCAACAACGCACATGGCAGTGATCTACTCAAGATGCTTGACAAAAGATGAACACGGAGCTACGGCTAATTCACACAATAGCAGGTTCAAACAAGAATGGCAAAAGGGCAAAATATATCAGCATCACAGACTTAGTGAAAATAACATGTCAGGAATTAACATCAGGAAGCAATGTTTAGAGCAAGATAACAACATGCTACAGTATCAGATAATAGCAATACAAGGCATGGAATGAATCTACTCAAAGCATATGACAAAAGTCCCTTACTGACCATAAGCCAAAAAGGATCATAAGATATGATGACACTCATGTAAACATAGCAAGTTTCGTTAACAGATTCAGACTTAGCAAAAAACTGGACATGGCATAAACAGAATTATGAAGGCATGTTTGCGAGCTCGATGCACTCAACACAAGGCATTGCATGACAAACTAAGCATACTACCAGCAAGAAGACATGATCAATAAGCTAACAATGGAAAGAACAATCTCATAGCATGCATGGATCAACTACAACAACCTTGGCAAAATTGATTAACATGTAAACAATCTGCCAGGAACATTTTATAGCAAAAGTAGAGCAAGATTGAGTCATGCTAGAGCACTCCTTAAATGCAAACAGGGACATGGATGGATAGAGCATAACCCTATCTCAAAATCATCCTTACTGAACATACTCAAAAGAGGCATGGATCTCTCTGTAGCAACATGAATACATGACATAAAAATAACAGCAGACAAAGACTTAGTGAAATTCTAAGTCCCTGAAATCAGCAACATCACGAGAGCTACTTTGCATGCTTGTGCTAGTCACCACACTGATCACAAAAATACATGGCATACACCCCTGTAAAGATGGCATGGCATAGCCCAAAACACATGTAGAGCTCATGCCCATATGCAGCACACAATAATCATGGCAAAAATGAAAATGCTCATACACTGATAAGAATCAGGAACTAACATTTTATAGCACTCTTGCAACAGCAATTAGGGCATCAAGATGGACTTAAACAAGCATGGTGCAATGGAACAAAATGAAGAGGACATCATGATGAACATTTTGACATCTCACACGCGCAAAACGGAGCTACGGATGCAGAGTTATGGCATGATGAACATGGATTAAAAATATGAACAGGAAAATGACTTAGACGAAAAATCAACCTCCGAATCAGATCTGGATTAGGGTTGACTTTGCACGCGAACTGGGGATGGACGGATCTCTCGCCGGAGATGGGGGAGATGGCCGGAGAGGAGGGAAAAGTGGCCGGAGCTCACGGATCCGGCCGAAGTAGGCGCGGTCGCCGGCGGAGAAGAGCGGCGCGGGGCCGGGCGGCGGAGATCCGGCGCGCTGAGCCGGCGAGGTCGGCGGAGATGGCGGCGTGGTGGCGGAGCACTCCGGCGATGCGCCAGTGCGGCTTGGCGGCGGGCGGTGGCGCACTCGGCGGGCGGCGGCGCTCGGAGGCAGCCGGGCGGCTCAGGCGGCGGGCGACGCGCGGGCTGCGCGGGCCGGCTGCGGACCATGCGGGCCGGCGGCGGGCGCGGAGGAGAGGGAGGGAGGAGGCCGGCTGATGTGGCGGCACGTGGTTGGAGGAGAGCGGCGGCGGGGTGACGTGGCAGCTGCCGATTGGTCGGGGTGAGGTGGCCGGTGGACATGTCCGGCGGCGGAGTGGACATGTCCGGCGCGTGGAGGAGGAAGATCTAGGGTTCGTCTGGGAGATTTCAGAGGGAGACACATATATATAGGTAGAGGGAGCTAGGAGAGTCCAAATGAGGTGCGGTTTTTGGCCACGCGATCGTGATCGAACGGCCGAGAGGATGGAGGGGGTTTGGATGGGTTTTGGGCCACTTTGAAGGGATGTTGGGCTGCAACACACACGAGGCCTTTACGGTTCCCCGGTTAACCGTTGGAGTATCAAACGAACTCCAAATGGCACGAAACTTGACCGGCGGTCTGCCGGTAGTGTACCAAGGCCGCTTGGCAAATCTCGGTCCATTCCGAGAAAGTTTAACACCCACTCACGAAAAGAGGCAAAAGGGGGCGCTGGAGGACGTAGGAGTTCTAGATTGCAAAATGAACAACGGGGAAAATGCTCGGATGCATGAGACGAACATGTATGCAAATGTGATGCACATGATGACATGATATGAAATGCATGTCACGCAAACAAATGACAAGGCAACAACAGCGAATAACTGGAAGACAGCTGGCGCAACGGTCTCGGGGCGTTACAACCCTTCAACACCAACAAGAGGAAGACCAACGTTGCCACATCTTCCACACCAAGGCGGGCATCAATGGAAGGTCCGTGAAGGTTATCATTGACAGAGGAAGTTACCACAATTTGGCAAGTGAAGAACTATGTTCCAAGCTACAATTGGTCAAGATGAAGCATCCTCGTCCCTACAAGGTCCAATGGCTTAGTGACTCTGGCACCATTCAAGTAGAGCACACCGTTCAAGTCTCCTTCAAGATTGGAGCATACGAAGACACCTTGGAGTGTGATGTGGTTCCTATGTCCGTTTTCCGCCTCCTACTTGGACGACCTTGGCAATTCGACCGCGGCGTCATCCACAATGGGCGAACCAATCACTACAGCTTCAAGATGAAGGGAAAGGAGTACGTGATATTACCTATGTCACCAAGCCAAGTGATCGCCGACAAGCAAGCAACCACCCATCATGGAGAGAATAGTGAGAGAGTGAACCACCAAAAAGAGAGTGAGCACCACAAGCCAAAATTGAGTGCCTCCACGATGAGCGACAAGAAAAACTTAGTGCCATTCGCTACCAAAAGTGAGATGGAGAAGTGTGTGAGAACCCATCAAGTGTTATGCACTATGTCTTATTGTGCAAGGACGAGGCACCTAAAACTAACACCTCTCACCATCTACCTTTAGTGTTATCTTCTCTACTGCGGGAATTCAAGGACGTATTTCATGATGAGCTACCTCCGGGTCTACCTCTACTACGTGGCATTGAACACCGAATCGACCTCATCCCGATCACACCATTACCAAACAAGGCACCCTACCGCGTCAACCCCGAAGAAACCAAGGAAATACAATGGCAAGTACAACAACTCATTGACAATGGACATGTACGTGAAAGTTTAAGTCCTTGTGTCGTACCGGTAATTCTTGTGCCTAAGAAAGATGGTAGTTTTCGCATGTGTTCCGATTGTCGTCCTATTAATTCTATCACCCTTCGTTATCGTTATCCCATCCCATGCCTTGATGATATGCTAGATGAGCTTAGCGGAGCCACCATTTTATCTAAGATTGCTCTTAAGAGTGGTTATTACCAAATTCGCATCCAAGAGGGTGATGAATGGAAAACCGCTTTCAAAACCAAGTTTGGCTTGCATGAATGGTTGGTCATGCCTATGGGCTTATCTGAAGCAACCGTCACCTTTATGCGTGTGATGCATTATGTTCTTAGACCTTACATTGGTGTTTTTGTTGTGGTCTACTTTGGTGATATTCTTGTGTTTAGCATGTCTCTAGAAGATCATGTCACCCATCTTAGAACCGTTTTGCAAACTCTAAGAAAAGAGCGCCTTTATGCTAATATGGACAAATGCCTTTTTGGTGTTGACAAGCTTGTTTTCTTGGGTTTTGTTGTGTCATCTAAGGGTGTTCATGTTGATGAAGCTGAAATAGATGCTATTAAAACTTGGCCACAACCAACCAACTTGCAACAAGTGTGAAGTTTCCTTGGCCTAGCCAGCTTCTATCATAGATTCGTTAAGGACTTTAGCACTATTGCATCCCCTTTACATGCCTTGAGTAAAAAGAGTGCACCATTTGTTTGGGGACCATCCCAAGATACTGCAGTTCATGAGCTTAAGAAATTGCTTACACATGCTCCTTTACTTGCCTTGCCCAATTTTGATAAAACTTTTGAAGTTTGTGATGCTAGTGGCAATGGTATAGGAGGTGTGTTGATGCAAGAGAAGCGCCCAATTGTGTATTTCAGTGAAAAATTTCCGGCACGCAACTCAACTATCCCATCTATGACAAAGAGTTGTATGCTTTGGTTCGAGTGTTGCATGTGTGGGAGCATTATCTCCGTCCTCGTGAATTTGTCATCCATACCGACCACGAGACACTCAAGTATCTTAAAGGTCAAACTAAATTGAATAAGTGACATGCCAAATGGAGTGAGTTTGTTGAAGCTTTTCCTTATGTCATCATGTACATTAAGGGTAAAGAGAATGTTGTGGCGGATGCTCTTTCCCGCAAATGCATGCCTGTTACTCAACTTGAATTGAATGTCATTGGCTATGGGCACATAAAAGACTTGTATGTGCATGATCCTACTTTTGCTATTCCTTATGCCAAATGTTTGACGCATACATATTGGGAACAATATTACATCAAAGATGATTATCTTATGAGAGCTAACAAACTATGTATCCCCGAGTCTTCTCTCCGTTTGTTACTTTTGCAAGAATCTCATGGAGGACGTATGGGACACTTTGGACACGACAAGACATTCGCTACGCTCTCCAAGAACTACTTTTGGACCAAGATGTTCTGCGGCGTCTCTCACTACGCCAACCGATGCTCTACATGTTGCAAAGCTAAGTCTAAAGCTCAATCCCATGGTCTCTATATGCCACTTCCTATTCTGTATCACCCATGGGAAGATATTAGTATGAACTTTGTGCTTGGTTTGCCTAGAACTCGAAATGGAAAGGATTCTATTTTTTTATGTTGTGGGCCGTTTATCTAACATGGCACATTTTATTCCATGCAACAAGATAGACGATGCTTCACATGTTGCCAATCTCTTTTGTAGGGAAATCTTGTGTCTACATGGAGTGCCCAAGACTACCGTGTCAGATCGTGACGTCAAGTTCCTAAGCTACTTTCGGAATCAAGCTCCTATTCTCCTCGGCATACCATCCACAAACCGACGGCCAAACACAGGTCACGAACCAGATGCTATCTACCCTCCTACGTGTTGATAAAGAAGAACATCAAGGAGTGGGAAGAGTGTTTACCCATCGCCGAGTACGCCTACAATCAAGCAATACACTCTACTACCGGCAAGTCCCCCTTCGAGGTCGTCTACGGCTTCAACTCATTGTCCCCATTGGACATTCTACCACTACCACTACAAGAGCACGTTAACATGGACGCGAGCGCACGAGAAAGATATCTCAAGAAGGTGCACGAAGATACAAGGCACACCATCGAGCGCCAAGTATAACGCCTCGCGACCAAGATCAACACTAACAAGAACACCATGATATTCAACAGTGGAGATCTTGTGTGGCTACACCTTCACAAGGACCGCTTCCCCAATGAATGTGAATCCAAGCTTCTACCTCGAGCCGATGGACCCTTCAAGCTGCTAGCACGCTACAACAATACAAGATCGACATCCCACGTGACAAGTACTCCATGAGCGACATCTTCAACGTCAAAGATCTATCCCCCTACCATGGTGATGAGGCTTTCGATCCGAGGTCGGATCTTTCCCAAGGGGGGGGAGATGATGCGGAGCATCCTAAGGTCATCCCCATGGACCTACCTTCATCTCCTATGACACCAAATGGACCTATGACAAGAGATTGAGCAAGGGATATCAAAACTAAGGTGAACTCGCCCCTCTCCGAACTACCACTTTCTACATGTGAGACATGGCTACTACCTCAAGCGGAAACTCTATGTGTGCTTAGGTACTTAGAGGGAAGCCACGGAACCACTACATCCAACGGACGAGCTAGCGAGGACGCCAAGTACAAGGACCATGAGAAGGAGCAGCCAGGAGTCTACAGCCACCGGACGACCGGCCTGGACTGGACGACCGACGTCTGGAGCGTCAGCTAGACATCCCAAGACCTACCAACAAGGACTCCAGCGACTGGACGATCGACACGGACCGGACGTTCGACACCTCCCAGTGCCCGGACGACCGATATCACACAACATAATGGAAATTATCAGAAGTCCAAAGTCTCCGGACGACCGACAACTGAATGGCCGGCCGCCTCCGTAAATCTGAATCCGCCTCATCCGAGCCGAAATGTCGGACGTTCGACCGCTCCCGGACATCCGGACCCTCACGAGCCACCGGACGTTCGGTAGCTGCCGGATGACCGACGCCTGTCTGTGCACAGCGTGTTGGGCCGAGGCCCATGTACCCTTTCGTGACCCTAGACTATATATACTCCTCCTCCTCCCCCTCTTTCTAGGGTTAGCATTGATTTAGGTCATATGAGAGATAGAGCTTGCTCATCCACTTGATACCTACTCCATTGGAGGCCAAGTCCTCCATCTAGGAGAAGATCCCCCAAGTGGATTCAAGCCCTCCACCTAGCAGAAGATCCCCTAGTGGAT
Organism: Triticum aestivum; assembly: GCF_018294505.1. Classification (NCBI taxonomy): domain Eukaryota; kingdom Viridiplantae; phylum Streptophyta; class Magnoliopsida; order Poales; family Poaceae; genus Triticum; species Triticum aestivum. The sequence goes on along the minus strand of NC_057812.1, from coordinate 376,873,463 downwards.
TCAAGACCTCCTCTTAGAGAAGAACTAGCTACTTGTATCCTTTCTTTGCTGTCTTTGGATATTCGTGACCTCTTTGTGTTCATGGATCTAGCACATGTGTGATCAATTCTCGTTGATTTGAGTGTTTCCTCCCATTTCCCCTCGTGTTACTCCTCGTGTTCTTCGTGGGTTTCCCTCCAAATTGTGAAACATCGGCCTTAGGGTCTCCACACTACATCACAGAAGAAAGCCAATACTATTAAGAGGTGAGGTTTTGATCACGGGTCATTCGCTCAAAGTGCTAAAAGATATTGCTCCAAAAACTCTCAACCACTTTCCCACATTCCATCTGTCCAAAACCCTAAGTCAAACTCAGTCCCACCGAAACTCAAACATCCGGACCCACCGAATCAACCAAGACAGAGCCACAAGACAAACCCTAGAATCTTGGTACAACTGAGATGGCATTCAGTCCCACCAAAGTGCAGGGACCATGTTTCTGTACCCGGTCGAACTCATTTAGAAATTACCAAGATGAACCGATCAAATTACCGAAATGAGGAATCTTCTTCGGTCATCACGAGTCGGTCTCACTGAGTGGATTCGTTTGGTCCCACCAAAAAGCCTAACATTCAAATCTTTTACACTAGTCGATCTCACTAGATTTCATTTTGGTGTCACAAAGTTGTGCCTAAAAGTTTGTAGCGGTTGGATTTTTTGTGAGGGCCATATATACCCCTCCACCACCACCTACTCTCAAAGAGATCAACCATGACGAAACTATACTTCCCATATTCATGTTCTGAGACAGAACCACCTGCACTTGTGTTGAGATCAAGGCATTCCAATCCAACCATTTGAACCTTTATTTCTAGCCTCCCCAAGTTGATTTCCACTCCAATCCTTCTCCTATGCAAGCCAAATCTATGAGAGAGTGATTGAGTGTTGATAAGGACTATCTTTGGAAGCATAAGAGCAAGGAGTTCATCATCAACAACACCAATGTATTACATTTTGGAGAGTGATGCCTGCCTCCAAGATCATGTGGAGTTGAACCAAGGAGTTTGTAAGGGCAAGAAGATCACCTACTTTGTGAAGATCTACCCGAGTGAGGCTAGTCCTTTGTGGGCGTAAGCCATGATGGAATAGACAATGTTGCTTCTTCATGGACCCTTTGTGGATGGAGCCCTCTGTGGACTCATGTAGTCATTACCCTCCATGGGTTGAAGTCTCCATCAATATGGATGTATGATAGCACGACCTATCGGAACCATGCAAAAATCATTGTATCTTCATTACGTTTGATTCTCCTATCTCTACCCACCTTTACTTTCTTTGCACTTGCATGTTGATGCGGACCATCCTATGGACATCACCATGTCAAGAGTCCGTTCGGCGAGTGACACACGCAACATCTACTTCACATACACAAAGGTGAATCATCTCCTTTACATGTGCTCACTTGACCCCTTCGAGGATGGTATACTACTTGACACTCCACTCGTGTGCATGCATAGGTATTTTCCGAACACTACGGACGACGACGAGGAGTGCAAGCGCCAAGGAACAACTACACAATCCGCGAGGGAAGCCTGGAAGCGACGACAGAAGAAGATGGAGCTGCTGAAGCTACTGTTGGGGAACGTAGTAATTTCAAAATTTCCCTACGCACACTCAAGATCATGGTGATGCATAGCAACGAGAGGGAAGAGTATCGTCCACATACCCTCGTAGACCGTAAGCGGAAGCGTTATGAGAACGCGATTGATGTAGTCGTACGTCTTCACGATCCGACCGATCCAAGTACTGAACGTACGTCACCACCGAGTTCAGCACACGTTCAGCTCGATGACGTCCCATGAACTCCGATCCAGCAGAGCTTCATAGGAGAGTTCCGTCAGCAAAACGGCGTGATGACAGTGATGATGTTGCTACCGACGCAGGGCTTCGCCAAAGCACCGCCACGATATGATCGAGGTGGATTATGGTGGAGGGGGCACCGCACATGGCTTGGAACAATCAACTTATGTGTCCTAGGGTACCCCCGCCCCCCGTATATAAAGGAGCGAGGGGGGAGGCCGGCCCTTGCAGGGCGCGCCAGGAGGAGGAGTCCTCCTCCTAGTAGGAGTAGGACTCCCCTTTCCTACTCCTACTAGGAGGGGGAATGGAAGGAGGAGAGGGAGAAGGAAAGAGGGGCGCCGCACCCCTTCCCTAGTCCAATTCGGACCAGAGGGGGAGGGGGCGCGCGACCTACCCTGGCCGGCCCTCTCTCTCTCCACTAAGGCCCATGTGGCCCATTACTTCTCCCGGGGGGGGGGGGGTTCCGGTAACCCTCCGGCACTCCGGTTTTCTCCGAAATCACCCGGAACACTTCCGGTATCCGAATATAGTCGTCCTGTAAGTGCATCTAGTGCCCCTTAGTGATTTTGGTGTATTGAAGACTTATAGGTTAAGGGACTAATGCGTTTGTGAGTATACATAGGTCTATAAGTCTATGAGGAGTTTGATATTTACAGAGAAAGTCGACCCCTAAAAATGAAGCTCTTCGACTGAAGACTTTAAATCTCTGAAGACTTTCTGAAGACTTTGAAAGTGAATAAATTGGTGTGACCTTGAAGACTTGGTATTCATTCGAGGAACATGAAGCGTGAAGACTTTTGTTTTCGTAGTTTCATTTTCTCTTTCTTGAGTCATAGGAAACACCGTACTGTTAAAGGGGATCGAGGAAATACTAAGGAAAAATTTCCATGTGATGCTCAACTCAAAATCCTACACCTATCAATCCCTTCGAGTGAAGCCATTGGAAATCTCATACAGTCCAGTCATATTCTTCAGCGACAGAGACGAAGTTCTTCTGGTCTCTGAGGAATTTGTTCTGACTGAGGAGTTAGTAATTCGCCAGTGCGGATTACCTACACAGTGAGGAACATGATAGCCCTGAGGATTTTGCTACTCAAAATTCCGACCGTTGCTGTGCTATGCGCCAGCTGTCCCAAAATATCTATCCACCTAACGGTCATATCATTGAAGGGCATTTATGCCTTATCATGTCGGGCTGCTCCCTAGGCTAGCATTTATGTCTTATCATGTCGAAGAATTTCATAAAAATCGCCTATTCACCCCCTCTAGTTGATATAACACACTTTCAATTGGTATCAGAGCAAGGTACTCCCTTGTTCTGTGTGATTTTGGTTTAATCGCCTGGAGTTTTAGTTATGTCAACCGCAGGTATGATCAAGGTCTCTGCTGGGTGTCCTACCTTCGATGGGACGGACTACCCCTACTGGAAGAATAAGATGCGAATGCATCTTGAGGCAATTGATAACGATCTCTGGTATGTTGTGGAAAATGGTGTTCCCTCAGTCACACCTTCTCTGAATGCTGCTGATGTGAAGAGATTCAAGCAACTCGACTCTCAAGCGAAGAATATCATATGTGGCCATCTGAGCAAAGGACAGTATGGCAGAGTGAGTGCTTTGGAGACAACGAAGCTTATCTGGGACAGTTTGTCCAAAGTGAATGAAGGAGTCTCAACACAGTGTGACTCTCGAGTTGATCTTCTTCACAATCTCTTCAACCACTTCAGAAGACTCGACAATGAAAATGTTCAACAAACCTTCGATCGCCTCACTGACATCTCAAATGAGCTTCAAGCACTTGGTGCCACTGACATCACCGACCATGAGGTGGTGAAGAAATTGCTGAGATCGCTTGATTCCTCATTTGACAGTCTGGCATTGATGATACAAGAACGTGCTGATTACAAGTCACTTGATCCCGCTGATATTCACGAGAGGCTAAATACTCATGAGTTCCAACTTGCTGAAAAAAGAGATCTCTATGGTTCGAGCTATGGCAGATCACGCGCACTGAAGGCCAAGGCGGTATCCGAGTCCGAAGATGAAGACTTTGGTAGTAGCCTTGGTGATCCTGAAGAACTAAGCCATGATCTGGCTCTACTTGTGAAGAAGTTCCAAAAGTTCTCAAGACGTGGTCGCCTTGGAAGACCCTCAAGGAGCAATGATTCCTCATCTAGTGACTACAAGAGGAGGCTCTGTTACAAATGCAAGAAACCTGGACATTACATTCAAGATTGTCCTCAGTGGGAAAAGGAATCAAAGAAGAAGAAATACAAGGATCACAGTTCTGATGATGCGAAGAAAAAGAAGAAATCCACAAAATCTTCATCATCAAAATCCTCAAAGTCTTCATCTCACAAGAAGAGCAGCTCCAAGAAGGCTAGGGCATTCATTGGCAAGGAAATGGACTCTGAGGCTGAATCTGAAGAAAATGAGGAAGAGGAGTCATCTGAGGAGTCCGAATCCGGAGTGGCGAGCCTAGCTCTCGCCACTGCATTCGTCAGCAAGTCTATCTTCAACACTGAAGAAAATGACCTCACCAACAAGGCTGATGAAGGCGATGATGACTACGACCCCACCTATTGCTTCATGGCAAAGGGTGCCAAGGTACTCAAATATACCTCCTCTAAATCAAGTGAGAATGAATCTGATGAAAACCTTAAGCCCAGCTATTCTAAACTTGCTAAGATTGCTGTAAAACAACAAAGGGCTCTTGAAAAGGTTCAAAACATGCTAGACAAAAGTGATGATATGTTGGGTGAAGAAATGGATCGCACTAAAGCCTTGACTGAAAATCTTCAGAGACTTCAGACTAGGTTTGACAATCTTCAAGGTCATCATAACACTCTCTTATCCGATCATGAGAAGCTTTCTTATGAATTTCTTCAAAGAAAGCAAGACCTTGAGAAGCTAAGAGTGAGTTATGAAGATATTCAGAAGGAGCGCGATTCATTATTTGCTCAACAAATCAGCGCATCTCAGGAAGAATTTGTTCCTCCTTGTTTGAAATGCATTGAACGTGAATCTGCTAATTCTTCACCTGAATGTTCAAATGCTGCTAATGTTTCAAATTCTTCACATGCCTCTGCTATCACTAATTCCTCATCTGAGGACATTGCTAGTATCACTGATTATGCAAGGTTGAAGGAATTGTACATGACATGCATGTACAAAAGCCTCAACGGGCATCAGACTCTTTGTGATGTGCTTAAAAAGCAGATCCTCAACAGGAACCCTAGGAAAGAGGGTATTGCTTTTGAGAGGAAACTCAATGCTGATGGTACATATAGGAAGCCTGAGCAGTACCCCAAAACTACATGGGTTGCTGCAAAGGGACCTCCAGTTGATCCATCTAACCTATCTGGATATGCATGTGAATCTCCTCATTCTGATGATGAGTCATTTGACTCCAACTACAAACTGTTCAAAAATTAGAATGGTGAAGTATTTGCTAGATATGTTGGCACTAACTGCAGGAACGGTCCCCCTATGAAGAAAATCTGAGTTCCCAAAAGATGCCTTGAAAATCTTCAGGTGAATGTCATCATGACGCCACCTGTGAAGAATAGGAACCCCAGATCAAATTCTTCATATGGACCAAATTCTTCATATGGATCCAAGTCCTCATACGGACCAAACTCCTCACATGGATCAAATTCCTCAAAAGGATCAAAGTCCTCATATGAACATCATCGTGCTAACCCATCTGTTTCGCAGGGAAGATCTAAGGATTATGGATATGTGCATTATTCTTCAAATTATTATGTCCATAAGTCCTCGAAGAATTTCTCTACTTACTCTTATGCTTATTCTAACCCCTCTTATGTGAAACGAAATGGACTGGCTTCTATGCCATCCTTCTCGTATGGAGCTCGCAGAATGATGAACTCTTTGCCACCCCTTCAGATGTGGGTGGTGAAGAAAAAGAACTAATCTCTTCTGCAGGGTCAGGTCTCCAGACGTACGTAATCGTCTGAAGAATTTGCTGGAGACCTGAGCATGCCTGATAGGATGTAGGCTAATCATGAAGAAATGAACTTTCATTTCTCACGTCCTCATATTGCTTTATCTGTTCTCTTGCTTGATGAAATTGATCTGATGAATTGATGTCATATTCTTCACTGATGAAGTATATGAGTTTGTAAGCTGCACTAATTCATCTGCAGGATGATCAACCCAAAGCCACTGAGTGGGTCCTCGATAGTGGATGTACAAATCACATGACTGGTGACAAGAATCTATTGATGGATGCTCCATTATCTCCGTCGCATCTGAAGCATATCATCTTTGCTGACAAAGGCAAAAGTCAGGTATTGGGTCTAGGTAAGGTTGCGATCACAAAGGATCGACACATGGACAAAGTCATGCTTGTTGAGTCCTTAGGATACAACCTTATGTCTGTCTCAATGCTTTGTGATCTTGATATGGTTGTTGTCTTTGGCAAGTACCGTTGTGTTGTGGTTATGGAAGCTGACAATTCCAAAGTCTTCGAAGGCTTTAGGAGAGGAGACCTGTATATTGTTGATTTCTCTACAGGACCACAACCAGCCGTGTGTCTACTTGCAAAAGCTTCAGAAGGCTGGCTCTGGCATCGACGACTTGGTCATGCAGGCATGAGGAATTTGCACACGCTTGCGAAGAAGAAGCATGTCATTGGCATCGGAAATGTCAAATTCCTCAAGGATCACATATGCGGAGCCTGTGAAGCTGGGAAGATGACGAAGGCCAAGCATCCAGCAAAGACTATCATGACCACCACTCGTCCATTTGAATTGCTTCACATGGATCTCTTTGGTCCTAATCATTATTCTGCTATTTCAAATGAAGCATCTCAATATGGCTTTATTATTGTTGATGATTACTCTCGTTACACATGGGTACTCCTTGTTACTTACAAACATGAAGTGCAGGAAGTCTTCAAACGATTTTCCTCGAGGTCTTCAACCAACTTTGGTGTGAAGATCAAGCACATCAGAAGTGACAATGGCACTGAGTTCAAGAATTCTGGTCTCGATGACTATCTTGATGAACTTGGTATTACTCATGAGTTATCTGCTCCTTATACTCCTCAGCAGAACGACGTCGTGGAGTGCAAGATTAGGACTCTTGCTGAGATGGCTCGCACTATGCTTGTTGAATACAAAACGCCTCGTCGTTTCTGGACCGAGGCAATTGATACTTTGTGCCACATCATCAACAGAGTATATCTTCACAAATTCTTCAAGAAGACTGCCTATGAACTCCTCACTAATAAGAAACCCAATGTAAGTTATTTCAAAGTCTTCGGTGCTAAATGTTGGATTAGAGATCCTCATCACAACTCAAAATTTGCACCGAAAGCACATGAAGGTTTTATGCTTGGTTACGGAAAGGACTCGCACACCTACAGAGTCTTCAACAACGTTCTTCACAAGGTTGTTGAAACTATAGATGTGCGGTTCGATGAAACTAATGGCTCGCAAAGAGAGCACCTACCTACTGTGATAGATGAACCAGCACCTGAGGAAACTATCAAGTTCAAGGCTACTGAGGATGTCATTCCTACTGAAGAATCTGCTGAAGAATTCATTCCAGAACATGAAGAACGTCGAGCTAATGCACCTGAAGAAAATACTGAAGAAAATGGTGCTGAAGAGAATGCTGATCAAATTCTTCAACGACAACCAGCTCATCCTCGCATTGCAAAAGAAGTGCAAGTTGAAAAGATCATCAATGACATCAAAGCGCCAGGTCCTCTCACACGCTCAAAAGCTTCACATTTATCTAACTTTTGTGGGCACTATGCTTTTGTCTCTATTACAGAGCCCACTAAGGTAGATGAAGCATTTTTGGAGCCTGAGTGGATTCAGGCCATGCAAGAAGAATTACATCAGTTCGAGCTCAACAATGTCTGGGAACTGGTCAAACGCCCAGATCCTCGCAAGCACAATATCATTGGCACAAAGTGGATCTACCGCAACAAGCAAGATGAAAATGGCCTTGTGGTGAGGAATAAGGCACGACTTGTAGCTCAAGGCTACACACAGGTTGAAGGAATTGATTTCGATGAAACTTTTGCACCTGTTGCTAGACTTGAGGCTATTCGCATATTACTTGCTTATGCTAACCATCATGATATCACGTTATATCAAATGGATGTGAAAAGTGCATTCCTCAATGGTAAGCTTGAGGAAGAAGTATATGTTGCTCAACCCCAGGTTTTGAAGATCCAAAGAATCCTGACAAAGTCTTCAGACTCAACAAGGCCCTCTATGGCCTCAAGCAGGCCCCACGGGCGTGGTATGATACCTTGAAGGAATTCCTCATGAAGAAAGGCTTCAAACCCGGTTCACTCGACCCTACTCTTTTCACTAAATCTTATGATGGTGAATTGTTTGTGTGCCAAATATATGTTGATGATATTATCTTTGGCTGTACTGACCAACGTTATAGTGATGAATTTGCCTATATGATGAGTGAAGAATATCAAATGTCTATGATGGGAGAGTTGAAATTCTTCTTAGGTCTTCAAATTCGTCAACAACGCAATGTCATATTCATATCTCAGGAGAAATACCTCAAGGATGTACTGAGGAAATTCGGCATGCAAGATTGCAAAGGCGTCAAAATTCCTATGCCCACAAATGGCCATCTGTGCACTGATGAAAATGGTATTGACTTCGATCATAAGGTATACCGCTCCATGATTGGCTCTTTATTGTACTTATGTGCATCTAGGCCAGATATAATGCTTAGTTTTTGCATGTGTGCCCGATTTCAAGATACACCGAAGGAATCACACAATAAGGCTGTGAAGCATATTCTTCGATATCTAGCTCACACACCAACACTTGGATTATGGTACCCCAAGGGCTCGGCTTTTGATCTCATTGGATATTCTGACTCTGACTATGCTGGTGATCGTGTGGACCGCAAGTCAACATCTGGTACATGTCATTTCCTCGGACGATCTTTGGTCTGTTGGTCCTCGAAGAAACAGAACTGCGTATCACTATCTACTGCTGAAGCTGAGTACATTGCCGCTGGTTCTTGCTGTGCTCAATTGCTATGGATGAAGCAAACTCTCAAGGACTACGGCGTCAACATGAAGAATGTGCCTCTCTTCTGTGACAATGAGAGTGCCATCAAGATTGCTCACAACCCAGTTCAGCACTCGAAGACAAAGCACATTCAGATTCGTCATCATTTTCTTCGTGATCATGTGTTGAAGAGCGACATTTCTATTGAGCATGTGAAGACTGAAGAACAACTAGCCGATATCTTCACAAAGCCCTTGGATGAGAAGAGATTTAGCAAGTTGCGGTGTGAGCTAAATATCCTAGAATCTTCGAATGTTCTTTGAAAAGGACACTCATCCTAACACTTATGCAAAATTGATGACTTAGATGTGCAACACATGAAGAAACATTTTTCTTCAATCAATGAAGAATAACACTCTTAGTGTGAAGAAATTAACGAAGAATTTGATTCTCAGAACCCTACGATAATTGTACGCGGTGTCTGAAATCATCATTCTTATACGGTGGGTCAAGCCACCACCAAAAGTTGAAATTCCTCAATTGATCATATTCTTCAACTTTGCATTGTCTTCACTCTTTCCGTCATTTTTTCTTCATTGGATATATATATAAGTTTATGTCCTCTACAACATTCACTTATTGATAATTCTTCAAGTTGGTTTTCCTACTAAGTGAATGTGATCAGACCCTTCCCCCTCTATGCTATACTCAACCCAATCTGTTCACAAATTCTTCATGTGCATTCTATTTGAAACTTGTTCAAAATCTTCACTGTGTCCTTGTCAGCTGAAGAAATTGCGAACGGAACTTTAAATCCTATCTTATCTAAATTTTCGGCTTTGCCGCTCAAACCGTTCCGCATCCCACGATACACTCATCCATTCACCCACAATCGCACACGATCTCCACCTCTCAGTATGTGGGTGACACATGTCATGCGAATGAGAAGGGTCATGGGCACATTCGTCCAATTTCTTCGGGCGAGCAGTTTTTCACCGTGGCTATAAATACCCCTCCTTCCCTTTCTCAATTCTTTTACTCCACTCGATCTCTCTCTCCAGCTCGAGCTTCTCAAACCCTAGCGCCGCTGCTACTTCATCATCGCCGGTGAGGAAGAGCTTCACTGCCTCGACCTCGTCGCCAACGTACTCGTGCCGACCGTGGAAATCTTCACTCCGCCACCGTCGTAGCCGTCTTCCTCCGCCGAGTTAGGGCGTGGAATATCTACACAGACAAACTTCACCTCTCCTCTTCACTGTTCGTCGTGTTCTTCATCCAGGGTAATTAAAAGTTACTTTTACTGCCCTCGTTGATTCGAATGATTATCTACAAAATCTTCAAAGGTGTTTTTCTTCATATCTTCACACACTAAAACACCTCACAAGTCATCTGTTCTTGATTCGTTTCTCTAAGCATCATTTTTCTTCAAGATTCCTCATTTGTGTGGATCTTCGATCTATACAACTCTGGAACCTAAGACAAAGAACGCTTAGTGAAATTCTTCAAGACTCATCTGGTCAAATTCCTCAAACTTGTTCTTGTTGAAAAACCTTCTGAGAACGCATATGACCTCTCCAAATTCCTCACAACTATACTCTATTCACAGGTACTCATGTCAGCTGCTGAATCACTAGGTTCTCATCAACTTAACTCATTTGCAGCGTTCCTCGAAGAAAAGTTGCATACTTCTTCAGAGAATTCAATTGTCCAAATTCCTCAACGGAAGAAAATGGCTGACGGTAAGAAGCCACAGAAAGGAGGAAAGAGGCCTGAGGTCAATACAGCGTTTGAGATCCCTGATGAAATATATGCTGTGTACTGCACACCTACTGAGGAAACCAAGAATGAGCGCAAGGTGCGCATTCAGAAGATAGAGAGGAGATGGCTAGAGAGTGGAGGGAGTACAGATATGTCACTCCCAAGTACATGAAGAAATTCGCACTCAATCCTCCATGCCCAAGACCTCCATTGGCACCTGGCCAAATAGCTGATCCCACCAACCTCAAGCGCGGTGAGGACTATCGTGACGAATGGGCCAAGCGCCAAGCTAAGTTGGCTAAGCAAGCCAGAGAAGCAGTGAGGAAATTCAATGAAGACTCTGCTGCTGCTGCCTCTGCTGAGGCCTCTGCTGTCAAGCCAAAGAAGGCTATGTCAAAGAAGCATGCGCGCAAGCCAAGTGCTTCACCAACAATGCTCTCAAGGCCAAGCTTCTCAGCAATGCCCTCACAGCCAGAATCCTCAAATCCCTCACGGCAAATTCCTCATGATGCTCCTGCTCCCTCAAAATCCTCATCTCCTCCAAAGTCCTCAGCTGTTCCAACAAAGTCCCCAGCATCTGTGCATCTTGCCTCGTGCCAAAGGACTGCAGGCATGTCCATTGCCTCAGGAGCTTCAGCTAGTTCCTCAGCTGCACCAACTTCCTCAACGGGACCCTCTCTACTGAAGACTAAGGCCACTGCTGGACGAGGTCCTCGCCCTATTCCTCGGAAGAAGCAAGTTGCCTTCCAAGTTCCATCTGATGAAGACGAAGCTGATGATGATGAACTTGCAGAAATCATCAGGGATAGGCAAGTCAGGGCCGCTAGAGCCAAGGGAACAGATGTGCCATTGCTTTTGGATCCCAAGTTGATCCTCGAATACATTGATGTTTGGCACAAGGACCCCAACACTCCCATGCCGGATTTTAAGCTGACTCCTGGTCAAAGTCACATGTTGACTCACTTCATACAAGAAGAGAAATGGAAATTTGAACAGAGGAGGAGAGTGAAGAAAGTGCAGTACAAGAAAGAGCGCTTTCTGAAGCAAAACGTTCTGAAGCTTTCACCTGAAGAACTTGTTGCTCTCCAATATGAAATCAAGAAACCGAGTCATGAATTTGATCGCTATTATGCTGACTGGCTGGGAGCCAAAGTCAGATTTGTAAAGATCACAGAATAGTTCACCTCCACTGTTGCAGCCCCAACGCAACAGGAAATCCCTCAGGCTGAAGCATCTGCTCAGCCTAGTGAAGAAAATGCCAGTACCGCTGATGACAATCAGGCTGCTGAAGAAAACGTGAGTTCCAGGGCTGATGACTGCATTCCAGCTGCTGAAGAAATTGCTAGGGCACCCACTAGTGGTGCGCCTGAAGAAAATGAAGAAAATCAACCAGATTCCTCTGCTCCTCCTGCGCCTACACCAACTCCAATCTTTCCATCTGCATCAGATGTGAAGAAGACCAAGGCTGCGGAGCGTGCAACAGTGAAGAAAAGGAAAATATCAGCTGCTTTAGATTCTTCAGCTCCTAAGAAGATGAAGCCTATGACAAGTTCATTTGCTAATCCCATTGATGTTGTTCCCATCTCGACCAGGCCATCAAAGGACCTTGTTCCTTTTGGTGAAGAATATGAGATCCCTAGCGGATCTGATGAAGAAAATCATTCTACTGCTTCGTCAGAGAAGATTGATGAAGAAATTGAAGTGGATGCGATCCCTTCAACACCTGTCATCTCCTCGCCCATGCCTCAGTTCACAGCTGAAGAGGCTGGCGTTGAAGTAATGGAAGATGAAGATGTGGATGTTGGCTGCTCCACACCCGTAATCAGTGATGAATTCTGGGAAAGTCAGCATCCAAACTCTCCAATGTTCACACCGTTGAAGCAAATACCTCAGTCGCCTGCACCAACTATTCAAATGGGCTCTGAAGAAACGCACCCCACTTCATCTGTGCGTGAAGAAATTCCAGCCACTAGTGCTGAAGAAAATGCTGCTGCTGAACATCTGGAGACATAGACTGCCACTGAAGAGGAACCATAAATTCCTCAGCCTGAAGAACCTAAGATTGCGATTCCTGAGGTCGTGATGCAACTCACTGACACTCCTCTACCCAAGCCAAAGGATCCATTCTCACGGAAGCAAAAGTTCAAGGCTGATGATTTCTTCGGCGAGCATGTATTCTTTGAAGATTACAACCCATATAACTCTGCTCACATTAGGAAGAGGCGTTTCTGGACTGCTAGTCAAGCAAATTTCTATTCCCCAGTGTTGTTCAACAAAGAGAAAATCTTCTACCATGAGCATATTCCTCACGTGGACATGGAATCTCTGCCAGGCTTCGCACCGGTCCTTAGTGTTCTTCACGATGCTGGACTGTTAAACTTTTGCTCTGACATCTGCGATTGGAATGAAGAACCGATTCTTCAATTCTATGCAACGCTGCACATCACAGGAGATTCTGAAGATGTGAATTCATGGGTGCTGGACTGGATGTCTGAAAACACTCACTACACTGCACCAACTTCTGAATTGCTTCGTGCCTTACCACTCAGTCCTCCACTTGAAGAAGCTCGTTGCATCTACAGTGAACCTGAGCTTACAAATCACTACATGCAGGTTCTGATGAAACCTTTGAAGCCAGGTCAGGCACCAAGAACCAAATTCCTCATGAAGGAATTGCTTTATGTGCCCAGAACTGTCTATTGTATTCTTACGAGGACAATGAGTCCTATCAAAGGCCACGACTCATCTGATGAGGAAATTGTTGGCATCATGAAGAATCTGGTATTCAACATCGTTTATGGCATTCCTGTCAATTATCACGATTTCTTCATGAGGACTCTGGCAAATGTTGCACTGTCTCCGTTTGAGCTGAAGCCTTATGCCCCTTGGATTATGAGATTCCTCAGGACAATGTCTTCACTCAACTACAAAGCTGATTTTCAGAATCACCTCAGCTACTTGCCCCCGATTGAAGTCCTCAAGCAGACCTATTCCTCAGTTGATGGAAAGGGCAAGGCACCAGCTGTTATAGATGAAGGCATTCGTCCATTGGATGGTCAGTTTCGCAAAGCTGCCTCTTATTCCACCAATGATGACTCTGCCACACATGACTCTGCCAATGCACCCAAGTCTACTCCTCAAGCCACTGCTCCTCGTGTGATGACTGATCGTGAGCTTCTGCTTAGTCTTCACCAAAAGGTGGATCGAAATCATAAATGGGTTAAGCGTCAGTTTGGTTCATTTCTTCACAACATGACTCCTACACACAATGAAGTGAAGAAAAACCATTACTACCTCCATGAAGTCTTCGGTCGCACCTGGGCAATACTGTCACATCTGTATGGTGAAGAAGATCTGAAGAAAATGGGTCTCAAGGAAGATTTTGACTGGTCTGCACCTCCACCGAAGAAATTCAAGAAGGTCAAGGTTCCTTCTCTGGTGGCCAGCTCATATTCTTCATTGCGCGACACTGATGAAAATGAAGACTTGGACGACACTGCGGCAGGCCCTACTACAAAAAACGACCCCAACAATGCTGGCGCTCCTTCATCAACTTGATATTCTTCAGGGGCGTTAGTCCTCATATTCGATCCTTTTGGTCATTTGATGACAAAGGGGGAGAATTTTGAGTTAGTCTTCAAGCGGGTCTTTCTATATGGGCGTTTTTTTGTTAAGTTACAACTCTCGTTCTTCTGAGACTTTATTGGATCGAGTTGTAAACTTAAACCCGATGGTGCTCTGATACTCCTGATGCGTTTTTCTGCATGCTTATTCCTCGTTAATATTATTGCACACATGCTGAATTACATCAGTCACCATATTTCATCATGCATTTCAAATTCTTCACTGTTATATGTCAAATGCGTGTATGAATTACAAGATATAGGGGGAGATCTCCATGATTCAACTCTTCAAGTGTGCATTGCTTCAAAAGCAAATTCCTCACTATGCACATCTTCAGGGGGAGTTCTTCTATATCTTGCAATCAAATTCCTCAATATCAGTATTTACACTTCATATGTTTATCCCCGTTGAAAACTTAACCTATATTGTCATCAATCACCAAAAAGGGGGAGATTGTAAGTGCATCTAGTGCCCCTTAGTGATTTTGGTGTATTGAAGACTTATAGGTTAAGGGACTAATGCGTTTGTGAGTGTACACAGGTCTATAAGTCTATGAGGAGTTTGATATTTACAGAGAAAGTCGACCCCTAAAAATGAAGTTCTTCGACTGAAGACTTTGGATTTCTGAAGACTTTCTGAAGACTTTGAAAGTGAAGAAATTGATGTGACCTTGAAGACTTGGTATTCATTCGAGGAACATGAAGCGTGAAGACTTTTGTTTTCGTAGTTTCATTTTCTCTTTCTTGAGTCATAGGAAACACCGTACTGTTAAAGGGGGTCGAGGAAATACTAAGGAAAAATTTCCATGTGATGCTCAACTCAAAATCCTACACCTACCAATACCTTCGAGTGAAGCCATTGGAAATCTCATACAGTCCAGTCATATTCTTCAGCGACAGAGACGAAGTTCTTCTGGTCTCTGAGGAATTTGTTCTAACTGAGGAGTTAGGAATTCGCCACTGCGGATTACCTACACAGTGAGGAACATGATAGCCCTGAGGATTTTGCTACTCAAAATTTCGACCATTGCTGTGCTATGCGCCAGCTGGCGCAAAATATCTATCCACCTAACGGCCATATCATTGAAGGGCATTTATGTCTTATCATGTCGGGCTGCTCCCTAGGCTATAAATAGCCGCCCCCTACAACCACTAGCTGGTTGGCTGCTCTGAGAGAAACTGACACTTGTCATTTGAGAGCAACCCATCCTCTGAGGACTTTGAGCGAAAATCATCGAGTGAGGAAAAACCCAAAAACCCAAACACCTACAAACCCCAAGTGATTGAGCATCACCGAAGAGATTGATCCTGCGTGGATCCGATGCTTGTTACCTTTGAAGACTGTGCTTCTTCCAGACGGTTAGGCGTCATGGTCTAGAGCATCCAAGAGGAATTGTGGATCGCCGAGTGACCAAGTTTGTGAAGGTTTGGAAGTCGCCTGAAGACTTACCACGAGTGATTGGGCGATGTCTGTGTGACCTTAGCTCAAGGAGAATATGATGAGGACTTGGTGTCCTGAGCTGCATGCTCAGGACTGGGTGTCCGGGACTGTGTGTCCTTGAGTTTAAATACTCAGACGCTCCAACCAGACGTACAACTGAGACAGCAGTTGGAACTGGTCTACCAAATCATTGTCTTCACCAAGCTTACTAGTTCTATTTCCTCAACTCTTCCATTTCCTCATAACTATGTTGGGTGCTTGTTCATATCTATGTTTGAAGACTTTGACTGAAGACTTTCTCAATTTCCTCAGTTCAATTTCTTCAGTCTGTTTGTCTTCATCCTGTGTTATCCTGTGCTTACGCTTCCTGTACTCTATACTTGTCTTCATTTCATCATGATGACTATGCTTGTATTCTGTTATGTTTACTTTTGAGTACTTATTCCGCTGCTAGTAGTTCTTCGCTAAGGAATTTCCTCACCGGCAAATTCCTCAGTGAAGAATTTCATAAAAATCGCCTATTCACCCCCCTCTAGTCGATATAACGCACTTTCACGTCCAATATATCAATCTTTATGTCTCGACCATTTCGAGACCCCTCTTCATGTCCGTGATCATATCCGGGACTCCGAACTACCTTCGGTACATCAAATCACATAAACTCATAATACCGATCGTCACCGAACGTTAAGCGTGCGGACCCTATGGGTTCGAGAACTATGTAGACATGACCGAGACACGTCTCTGGTCAATAACCAACATTGGAACCTGGATGTTCATATTGGTTCCTACATATTCTACGAAGATCTTTATCGGTCAAACCGCATAACAACATACGTTCTTCCCTTTGTCATCGGTATGTTACTTGCCCAAGATTCGATCGTCGGTATCTCAATACCTAGCTCAATCTTGTTACCGGGAAGTCTCTTTACTCGCTCCGTAATGCATCATCCCGCAACTAACTCATTAGTTGCATTGCTTGCAAGGCTTATAGTGATGTGCATTACCGAGAGGGCCCAGCGATACCTCTCCGACAATCGGAGTGACAAATCATAATCTCGACCTATGCCAACTCAACAAGTACCATCGAAAACACCTGTAGAGCACCTTTATAATCACCCGGTTACGTTGTGACGTTTGATAGCACACAAAGTGTTCCTCCGGTAATCGGGAGTTACATAAGCTCATAGTCATAGGAACATGTATAAGTCATGAAGAAAGCAATAGTAGTAAACTAAAACGATCAAGTGCTAAGCTAACGGAATGGGTCAAGTCAATCACATCATTCTCCTAATGATGTGATCCCGTTTATCAAATGACAACTCATGTCTATGGTTAGGAAACATAACCATCTTTGACTAACGAGCTAGTCAAGTAGAGGCATACTAGTGACACTCTGTTTGTCTATGTATTCACACATGTATTATGTTTCCGGTTAATACAATTCTATCATGAATAATAAACATTTATCATAAAATAAGGAAATAAATAATAACTTTATTATTGCCTCCAGGGCATATTTCCTTCAGCCTCCCAGTTGCACTAGAGTCAATAATCTACATTACACATTAATGATTCTAACACCCATGGAGCCTTGGTGCTGATCATGTTTTTCTCGTGAGAGAGGCTTAGTCAACGGGTCTGCAACATTCATATCCGTATGTATCTTGCAAATTTCTATGTCTCCCACCTGGACTTGATCGCGGATGGAATTGAAGCGTCTCTTGATGTGTTTGGTTCTCTTGTGAAATCTGGATTCCTTTGCTAAGGCAATTGCACCAGTATTGTCACAAAAGATTTTCAGTGGACTCGATGCACTAGGTATGACACCTAGATCGGATATGAACTCCTTCATCCAGACTCCTTCATTTGCTGCTTCCGAAGCAGCTATGTACTCCGCTTCACATGTAGATTCCGCCATGACGCTTTGTTTAGAACTGCTCCAACTGATAGCTCCACCGTTCAATATAAACACGTATCCGGTTTGCAATTTAGAATCATCTGGATCAGTGTCAAAGATTGCATCGACGTAACCATTTACGACGAGCTCTTTGTCACCTCCATATACGAGAAACATATCCTTAGTCCTTTTCAGGTATTTCATGATGTTCTTGACCGTTGTCCAGTGATCCACTCCTAGATTACTTTGGCACCTCCCTGCTAAACTAATAGCAAGGCACACATCAGCTCTGGTACACAACATTGCATACATGATAGAGCCTATGGCTGAAGCATAGGGAACATTTTTCACTTTCTCTCTATCTTCTGTAGTGGTCGGGCATTGAGTCTTACTCAACTTCACACCTTGTAACACAGGCAAGAACCCTTTCTTAGCTTGATCCATTTTGAACTTCTTCAAAACTTTATCAAGGTATGTGCTTTGTGAAAGTCCAATTAAGCGTCTTGATCTATCTCTATAGATCTTGATGCCCAATATATAAGCAGCTTCACCGAGGTCTTTCATTGAAAAACTCTTATTCAAGTATCCTTTTATGCTATCCTAAAATTCTATATCATTTCCAATCAACAATATGTCATCCACATATAATATTAGAAATGCTACAGAGCTGCCACTCACTTTCCTTTAAATACAGGCTTCTCCAAAAGTCTGTATAAAACCATATGCTTTGATCACACTATCAAAACGTTTATTCCAACTCCGAGATGCTTGCGCCGGTCCATAAATGGATCGCTGGAGCTTGCACACTTTGTTAGCACCCTTTGGATCGATAAAATCATCAGGTTGCATCATATACAACTCTTCTTCCAGAAATCCATTCAGGAATGCAGTCTTTACATCCATTTGCCAAATTTCATAATCATAAAATGCGGCAATTGCTAACATGATTCGGATGGACTTGAGCATCGCTACGGGTGAGAAGGTCTCGTCATAGTCAACTCCTTGAACTTGTCGAAAACCTTTCGCAACAAGTCGAGCTTTTATAGACAGTAACTTTACCGTCAGTGTCAGTCTTCTTCTTGAAGATCCATTTATTCTCGATGGCTTGCAGATCATCGGGCAAGTCAACTAAAGTCCACACTTTGTTCTCATACATGGATCCCATCTCAGATTTCATGGCCTCAAGCCATTTTGCGGAATCTGGGCTCATCATCGCTTCCTCATAGTTCGTAGGTTCGTCATGGTCAAGTTACATGACCTCCAGAACAGGATTACCGTACCACTCTGGTGTGGATCTTACTCTAGTTGACCTACGAGGTTCGGTAGTAACTTGATACGAAGTTTCATGATCATCATCATTGGCTTCCTCACTAATTGGTGTAGGTGTCACAGGGACCGGTTTCTGTGATGGACTACTTTCCAATAAGGGAGCAGGTACAGTCACCTCATCAAGTTCTACTTTCCTCCCACTCACTTCATTCGATAGAAACTCCCTCTCTATAAAGGATCCATTCTTAGCAACAAATGTCTTGCCTTCGGATCTGTGATAGAAGGTGTACCCAACAGTCTTATTTGGGTATCCTATGAAGACACATTTCTCCGATTTAGGTTTGACATTATCAGGTTGAAGCTTTTTCACATAAGCATCGCAGCCCCAAACTTTAAGAATCGACAACTTTGGTTTCTTGCCAAACCATAGTTCATAAGGCGGCGTCTCAACGGATTTAGATGGTGCCCTATTTAACATGAATGCAGCTGTGTCTAAAGCATAACCCCAAAATGATAGCGGTAAATCAGTAAGAGACATCATAGATCGCACCATATCTAGTAAAGTACGATTACGACATTCGGACACACCATTACGCTATGGTGTTCCGCGTGGAGCGAGTTGTGAAACCATTCCGCATTGTTTCAAATGAAGACCAAACTCGTAACTCAAATATTCTCCTCCATGATCAGATCGTAGAAACTTTATTTTCTTGTTACGATGATTTTCCACTTCACTCTAAAATTCTTTGAACTTTTCAAATGTTTCAGACTTATGTTTCATCAAGTAGATATACCCATATTTGCTCAAATCATCTGTGAAGGTGAGAAAATAATGATACCCGCCGCGAGCCTCAACATTCATCGGACCACATACATTAGTATGTATGATTTCCAACAAATCAGTTGCTCGCTCCATAGTTCCGGAGAACGGCGTTTTAGTCATCTTGCCCATGAGGCATGGTTCACAAGTACCAAGTGATTCATAATCAAGTGATTCCAAAAGTCCATCAGAATGGAGTTTCTTCATGCGCTTTACACCAATATGACCTAAACGGCAGTGCCACAAATAAGTTGCACTATCATTATCAACTCCGCATCTTTTGGCTTCAACATTATGAGTATGTGTATCACTACTATCAAGATTCATTAAAAATAGACCACTCTTCAAGGGTGCATGACCATAAAAGATATTACTCATATAAATAGAACAACCATTATTCTCCGATTTAAATGAATAACCGTCTCACATCAAACAAGATCCAGATATAATGTTCATGCTCAACGCTGGCACCAAATTACAATTATTCATGTCTAAAACTAATCACGAAGGTAGATGTAGAGGTAGCGTGCCGACGGCAATCACATCAACTTTGAAACCATTTGCCACGCGCATCGTCACCTCGTCTGATGAGGACATCAATACAATTGTTACACCCACAGCCCCTACTGTTACATATACTGGACCAATTACTAGAGCTCGCGCACGCCAATTAAATTACCAGGTACTTTCGTTTCTTGGTAATGATTCTAATGTTCATGAGATTATGATGCTACCTAAATTGGATACATTTGTTTTGCTTACAAATGAAGGCCCTAGCTTGGAGAAGGATGAACATTGGAGCAAGAATACACATTGAGTTGATGACATGCGCAAGGGGATCAAGAACGGAGTTACAAGTGATGATTTCAGGACTTTAAAGCCGCCATAAGGAGTGCATGAAGCCTTGGACGAAATATACAAGATGCCACTTCATAATATTCGTCCATAGGCTATTCTAGGTGCTGCGTCACCTTATTAATGGGCCAGGCCCATGTAATTTCGAAATACTTAAGTATAGGCTATTTTTAGAGTCCGTATGTGTGGGGAAACAAGAGTTAGGGTTGGTTTCGGACCCCACCCTCAAGGGCCACGAAATTCCCCCCTCTTCCTCCATATATACAGCCCTTAGGGCATCGTTTAGACTTTGGGTTTTGTTTAGATCAAAAGTTCGCCATAGCTGCAACTTCGCGTACTTCGTTTGTGTCCAACGACCAGACCAAGACGTCACAGAACCCCACCTTGATCAATAAAGCTTTCATCTTATATTCGCAATATCCAGATTGCAATCTCAGTTTCTTGCTTGTTCTTCGTTTGCTCGCAGGAAACAGACCCTCGTGGTCAGGTTGATCATGCTCCGGCGTGGTCAATAACCCTCGGAAGTTGGTTTAGCGATTGCTAAGGCGCGACGTCTCGCATGTTCGTAGTCGGATCGTCAAAGTCGACTCCCACAGAAAACGATAGCCACCATCTCATCGAAACATCGGGATCCTCGCCTCTATCATCGTCCTTAGCCAATCTTTGCTTAATCTGTAGTCCCTTTTTCGAGTTGCAAATATTAGCAACAGAACCAGTATCAAATACCCAGGTGCTACTGCGAGCTTTAGTAAGGTACACATCAATAACATGTATATCACATATACCTTTGTTCACCTTGCCATCCTTCTTATCCGCCAAATACTTGGGGCAGTTCCGCTTTCAGTGACCAGTCCCTTTGCAGTAGAAGCACTCAGTCTCAGGCTTAGGTCCAGACTTGGGTTTCTTCTCTTGAGAAGCAACTTGTTTGCCATTCTTCTTGAAGTTCCCTTTCTTCTTCCCTTTACCCTTTTTCTTGAAACTGGTGGTCTTGTTGATCATCAACACTTGATGCTCCTTCTTGATTTCTACCTCCGCAGCTTTTAGCATTGCGAAGAGCTCAGGAATCGTCTTATCCATCCCTTGCATATTATAGTTCATCACGAAGCTCTTGTAGCTTGGTGGTAGTGATTGAAGAACTCTGTCAATGACACTATCAACAAGGAGATTAACTCCCAGTTGAGTCAAGTGGTTATGGTACCTAGACATTCTGAGTATATGTTCACTGACAGAACTATTCTCCTCCATCTTGCAGCTTTAGAACTTATTGGAGACTTCATGTCTCTCAATCCAGGCATTTGCTTGAAATATTAACTTCAGCTCCTGGAACATCTCATATGCTCCATGACGTTCAAAACATCGTTGGAGTCCTGGTTCTAAGCTGTAAAGCATGGCATACTGAACTATCGAGTAGTCATCAGCTTTGCTTTGCCAGACGTTCATAACATCTGGTGTTGCTCCTGCAGCGGGTTTGGCACCTAGTGGTGCTTCCAGGACATAATTCTTCTGTGCAACAATGAGGATAATCCTCAAGTTATGGACCCAGTTTGTGTAATTGCTACCATCATCTTTCAACTTTGCTTTCTGAAGGAACGCATTAAAATTCAACGGAACAACAACACGAGCCATCTATCTACAACAACATAGACAAGCAAAATACTATCAGGTACTAAGTTCATGATAAATTAAAGTTCAATTAATCATATTTAAGAACTCCCACTTAGATAGACATCCCTCTAATTATCTAAGTGATCACGTGATCCAAATCAACTAAACCATGACCGATCATCATGTGAAATGGAGTAGTTTTCAATGGTGAACATCACTATGTTGATCATATCTACTATATGATTCACGCTCGACCTTTCGGTCTTAGTGTTCCGAGGCCATATCTGCATATGCTAGGCTCGTCAAGTTTGACCCGAGTATTTCTGTGTGTGCAAAACTGGCTTGCACCCGTTGTATGTGAACGTAGAGCTTATCACACCCGGTCATCACGTGGTGTCTCGGCACAATGAACTTTGGCAACGGTGCATACTCAGGGAGAACACTTGTACCTTGAAATTTAGTGAGAGATCATCTTATAATGCTACGTCAATCAAGCAGAATAAGATGCATAAAGGATAAACATCCCATGAAATCAATATAAGTGATATGATATGGCCATCATCATCTTGTGACTTTGATCTCCATCTCCAAAGCACCATCATGATCACCATCGTCACCGGCGCGACACCTTGATCTCCATCGTAGCATCATTGTCGTCTCGCCAAATATTGCTTCCACGGCTATCACTACCGTTTAGTGATAAAGTAAAGCAATTATAGGGCGATTGCATTGCATACAATAAAGCGACAACCATATGGCTCCTGCCAGTTGCCGATAACTTCGTTACAAAACATGATCATCTCATACAATCAAATATAGCATCATGCCTTGACCATATCACATCACAACATGCCCTGCAAAAACAAGTTAGACGTCTTCTACTTTGTTGTTGCAAGTTTTACGTGGCTGCTATGGGCTGAGCAAGAACCGTTCTTACCTATGCATCAAAACCACAACGATATTTCGTCAAGTTAGTCTTGTTTTAACCTTACACAAGGACCGGGCATAGTCACACTCGGTTCAACTAAAGTTGGAGAAACTGACACCCGCCAGCCACCTGTGTGCAAAGCACGTCGGTAGAACCAGTCTCGCATAAGCGTACGCGTAATGTCGGTCCGGGCCGCTTCATCCAACAATACCGCCGAACCAACGTATGACATGCTGGTAAGCAGTATGACTTGTATCGCCCACAACTCACTTGTGTTCTACTCGTGCATATAACATCTACGCATAAACCTGGCTTGGATGCAACTGTTGGGGAACATAGTAATTTCAAAATATTCCTACGCACACAGAAGGTCATGGTGATGCATAGCAACGAGAGGGAAGAGTATCATCCACGTACCCTCGTAGACCGTAAGAGGAAGCGTTATGAGAACACGATTGATGTAGTCGTACTGTAGCGACTAGACCTCAAACAGTCTGATCTCTGTGCTCCGGTGTCATCCCTGTATTAGTAATGCTGACACCACACAGTACTCGGAGGATTTATAGCAGAGTAGCAATCACACACTTATTACATCGAGTGTCTCAAAAGAGAACTTATTACAATAAATATGGCTTAAGGCCATCTAATAACGATAATAGCGGAAGGCTTGGAAGATAAGTGAGTCCATCAACTCCAACGGCATCACTGAGTATAGAACCACGACCTAAAAACTCCTTAATCATCGTCTGAAAAGTCTGCAACATTAACGTTGCAGCCCGAAAACGGGTCAGCACATGGAATATGCTGGCAAGGTAACACATAGAGAGTAATGGAATGCAACAGCTATACTATATGCATATTTGGCTGGTGGAAAGCTCTATGGTTACAGTTTTTGCGTAAAGCCAATTTTTCCCTACTTCAAAGGAATAAATTTAATTACTATCATGGTGGCTGTTAAACATTGAGAATGGTTGACAGCATTCTCAATCCCAATTAAAGTAACATCATTAAACCCAACAAAATTAACTTTAGAGTAACATGTTGAGATTCACATGAAAATCCAAGTACTAGATACTCAAGATGTCCATAACCGGGGACACGGCTAATCATGATTAGTTTATTACACTCTGCAGAGGTTTGCACACTTTTCCCCACAAGACTCGATCGCCTCCGTTTGGTTTCACGCACTACAGGGTGTTTGAGAAACGGATGACCGAGACATAGTCTTTCAGAAGCGCTAGCACCTTACGATCGGGTAGACCGTACCACCTACATCCCCTACATCTGCTAGTCTACCACTGTAAGAGTTCGCACAACTTAGTCAACTATGCTAGAGCCCATAATAGCTTGTGGCTGCACACGGAAGTTTCTAGTATGAATAATCTCATGATCCCTTTGAGCCTGGGTGGCGGTCCAAAAGAAAAACAGGCAAGTCCTGGAAACCCCAGGTGCCTCAATCCACCCAGATGTGTGTTTAAGTTGCCACCTTAGATAAACCATTAATTATCAGTCTCACATCTGTCATGGATTTCACTCACCCAATCCACGTCTACTAGCATAGCATGGCATAATAAGCAAACGTAGAAGTAACTCCCAAAGGTTTGATAATAAACAGGTAATAGGTACTACCTTATCTACTTCCCATCCCACAATTTAATTAGATCCTAATCATGCAATGTGTGAAAATTGATCTAATGCAATAAAACTGGGTTGTAGAAAAAGGTATGATCAAAGTGTTACTTGCCTTGGTGATGATCCGCGAAACCTAGAGATTCGAAGTAATAGGCGGTGCACTCCGGGTATTCTATCGCAGACAAACAACAAGCATACAATAAGTACTCATCTAATGCACAGGTAAACCTCAAATAGAAGATCTAACCAGAAAGTTCAACTTAAGAACCCTGGTTTGCAAAAGAATCAAATCGAACGAGGCAAAAGAAATCAAACGGCAAAAGAAAACAACTTCGTTCTAGTAATCTGGATCTAGGGCAAATTTACAGTAGCAAAACATGTTTAAGTTGATTATTCGGAAAGAGGGTTTCGAGACGAAACTCCAGGCGCTTGAATCGCCTGATTCCGATAAACGAGCGAAAAATTATACTAAAACGAAAATTGGATCAGAAATCGCGATCAGAAAATAACCGCGGAAAAATCCGATGAAAAAGAAAAACGATGATTTTTTTTAAAACAGCACGGAAAACAAGGCGGCGGCGAACCTCGGGCGGCGCGCAACTCTGGCGGCGGCGGGCGGCGGCGGCGGCGGCTGGGGCGCGCTAGGGTTAGGGCGGCGGTGGTGGGCTGGCTCGGCTCGGGCCTCGGGCGTGCCTTATAAAGGCCCCGACCAGGCGGAGTCCTGGCCGAGTACGGCCCAAAGTCGGTTCCGCAATTTTTTTTATTTTTTTTATTAATAATTCTGCTCGGAAGAAAATAAAAAGAAATACTAAACAGACTCCAAAATTCACGAAATAAATTTTCGCGGGTTTCTAAAATCAAGCCCGATAAAGTGAACATTTATCTGGGCCCAAACTACAACTTTGAAAAACACGCATTTTTCCTAAATTCAAATAAAATACCGAAAAACTCCGAAATAAATGTTATTTGATTTTTTTTATTAAATCCTCAATATTTCTATATTTTGGGAAAGTCATTTTATTCACGCTCTCATATTTTTGTAATAGAAATAATTGATGATAAAATAAATAAAATCAAATGATCCTGTTTACATAATTTGAGAAAACTCAAATATGTAAATAACGAAATCCCCTACTCTCTCCGTGGGTCCTTGAGTTGCTTAGGATTTTCTAGGATCAAAACCAAAAGCAAAATAAAATATGATATGCATGATGACCTAATGTATAACATTCCAAATTGAAAATTTGGGATGTTACACGTACGTCTTCACGATCCGACCGATCCAAGTACCGAACGTACGGCACCTCCGAGTTCAGCACACGTTCAGCTTGATGATGTCCCACGAACTCCGATCCAGTAGAGCTTCACAGGAGAGTTCCATCAGCATGACGACGTGATGACGATGATGATGTTGCTACCGACGTAGGGCTTCGCCTAAGCACCTCTACGATATGATCGAGGTGGATTATGGTGGAGGGGGGCACCGCACACGGCTTGGAACAATCAACTTGTGTGTCCTAGGGTGCCCCTGCCCCCGTATATAAAGGAGCAAGGGGGAGGCCGGCCGGCCCTTGCAGGGCGCGCCAGGAGGTAGGACTCCCCTTTCCTACTCCTACTAGGAGGGGGAAAGGAAGAAGGAGAGGGAGAAGGAAAGGGGGGCGCCCCCCCCTTCCCTAGTCCAATTCGGACCAGAGGGGGAGGGGGTGCACGGCCTACCCTGGCCGGCCCTCTCTCTCCACTAAGGCCCATGTGGCACATTACTTCTCCCCGGGGGTTCCGGTAACCCTCCGGCACTCCGGTTTTCTCCGAAATCACCCGAAACACTTCCGGTATCCGAATATAGTGGTCCAATATATCAATCTTTATGTCTCAACCATTTCGAGACTCCTCGTCATGTCCGTGATCATATCCGGGACTCCGAAGTACCTTTGGTACATCAAATCACATAAACTCATAATACCGATCGTCACCGAACGTTAAGCGTGCGGACCCTACGGGTTCAAGAACTATGGAGACATGACCAAGACACGTCTCCGGTCAATAACCAACAGCGGAACCTGGATGTTCAAATTGGTTCCTACATATTCTACGAAGATCTTTATTGGTCAAACCTTATAACAACATATGTTGTTCCCTTTGTCATCGGTGTGTTACTTTCCTGAGATTCGATCGTTGGTATCTAAAAACCTAGCTCAATATCTTTACCGGCAAGTCTCTTTACTCGTTCCGTAATGCATCGTCCCGCAACTAACTCATTAGTTGCATTGCTTGCAAGGCTTATAGTGATGTGCATTACTGAGAGGGCCCAGAGATACCTCTCCGACAATTGGAGTGACAAATCCTAATCTCGATCTATGCCAACTCAAAAAGTACCATCGGAAACACCTTTAGAGCACCTTTATAATCACCCGGTTACGTTGTGACGTTTGGTTGCACACAAAGTGTTCCTCTGGTAATCGGGAGTTGCATAATCTCATAGTCATAGGAACATGTATTAGTCGTGAAGAAAGCAATAGTAGTAAACTAAAACGATTAAGTATTAAGCTAACGGAATGGGTCAAGTCAATCACATCATTCTCCTAACAAATGACAACTTATGTAACGCCCTCGATGCAGCTATAGCTCCCACGTGTCGAGGCACGACTTAGAGACATAACCGCATTGAAAGCAATGTCGCAAGTCAAGCAATCATTACAACATCCCATGTAGTATATAATAAAAAGGGGGAGATACATAGTTGGCTTACACTCGCCACGTCACATCAGAGTACATAAATAACATCCATCATACAAACACTCATGGCCCGACTACGGCGCCAAAATAGAAGAAAACCCAACATGCGACAAGGCCCTGAATCGAACCCCAACTAGGCACCACTACTGATCATCGGGAAAGGAAACATAATAACGCTGAGAGTCCTCGTCGAACTCCCACTTGAGCTCGTACTTGTCACCTGGAGCGGAATCACCTGGACCTGCATCTGGAGTTATAGTAACTGTGAG
This sequence comes from Triticum aestivum, assembly GCF_018294505.1. Lineage (NCBI taxonomy): Eukaryota > Viridiplantae > Streptophyta > Magnoliopsida > Poales > Poaceae > Triticum > Triticum aestivum. Next base: position 376,845,773 of record NC_057812.1, on the reverse strand, counting down.
CCATAGGGACTCAACAATCTCGCACCCTCGCGATCAAGACTATTTAAGCTTATAGGAATGGATAAGGCAAATATAAGTGGAGCTGCAGCAAGCGACTAGCATATATGGTGGCTAACTTATTCGCAAAAGAGAGCGAGAAGAGGAGGCAAGGCACGAGCGAGAAAACTAGAGAGCAACCTGCGCAAACATAACTCCAACACCGTGTCCGCTTCCCGGACTCCGCCGAGAAGAGGCCATCATGGTAACACACTCAATTGATTCATTTTAATTAATTAAGGTTCAAGTTATCTACAACCGGACATTAACAAATTCCCATCTGCCCATAACCGCGGGCACGACTTTCGAAAGTTCAATCCCTGCAGGGGAGTCCCAACTTAGCCCATGACAAGCTCTCACGGTCAACGAAGGAATAGACCTCCTGCCAAGACGTTCCGATCAGACTCGGTATCTCGGTAACTCAAGACACTTCGACAGGTTAAAACAAGACCAGCAACACCGCTCGAATGTGCCGACAAATCCCGATAGGAGCTGCACATATCTCTTTATCAGGGCACACTCAGATTGTCCTAGGTACGGGTAGGCTAGCCCAGAGTTGCCCCTGGTGGCCACCGGTAGCTGACAGGTGGACCAACACTCAGAGGAGCACTGGCCCGGGAGGTAAATAAGATGACCCTTGAGTCTGCAGAACCCAAGGGAGAGAAAAGGGCTAGGTGGCAAATGGTAAAACCAAGGTTGGGCATTGCTGGACAAGCTTTAATCAAGGCGAAATATCAAGGGGTTCCCATTATAACCCAACCGCGTAAGGAATGCAAAATCCGGGAACATAACACCGATATGACGGAAACTAGGGTGGCAAGAGTGGAACAAAACACTAGGCGAGAGGCCGAGCCTTCCACCCTTTACCAAGTATATAGATGCATTAAGATAACATAGCAATATAATGATATCCCAACAAGTAAATAAATGATGTTCCAACAAGGAACGACCTCCAATCTTCACCTGCAACTAGCAAGGCTATAAGAGGGGCTGAGCAAAGCGGTAACATAGCCAATCAACGGTTTGCTAGGACAAGGTGGGTTAGAGGTTTGACATGGCAATTGGGAGGCTGACAAGCAAAAGGTAGGCATCGTAGCATTGGCATAGCAAAGATAGTAGTGATTTTGAGGGTATGATCATCTTGCCTGCATAGTTGTCAGAGTTGACTGGATCCTCACAAGCAAACTCAACGGGCTCCTCGGTAGCGAACTCATCTCCTGGCTCTACCCAACAAGACAAACAAGCAACAAGGATACAATCAACCACGTGCAAGACCAAGCAATAAGACGAAATGAAGATATGCTATGCGGGATGCGATGCGGGATGCAAAATGCAAGATATGACAGAAAATGCATGAACCTGGCCTCAACTTGGAATTCCAAGGGTGCCATTGGAAATATGAGATGAAATCGCTTGAAAACGATATAAAGATCACCAGAATCGGAGTTACGGTTTGGAAATGGCAAGCGTTTTAAGAATGGCACCGGTCTGCGATTTACAGCAAGTAGGCATCTAAATGCAATGAGATGAACATGCTACAGCCACCAAACATGACAACAAAATACATGGCAGGGATGCACACAAGATGCTTCACAAAATACTAGCACTGAGCCACGGCCAATTCATCCATTATGAGGTTCAAACAAGCATGGCAAAAACGCAAATGCAAAACAGATTCCAGACTTAGTGAAATTAACACTTGTCTGAAATTTCAGATCACGAAGCCCTCTTCGGAGCGGCAAAACAACATGATACATGACCTGATTAAGACAAGTAAGAACATGGCATGGAGCTACTCAACAAGCTTATGAAAAGTTCCAAAGTGACCTGAGGCCAAAAGGGATCACAAAATATACTAACGGGCACACGAACATAGCTAAAACACAATCAGTTTTCAGACTTTGTGAAAACTGAGACATGCTGAAATATAACTCACAAAGGCATGTAAACGAGATCGATGCACTCACTACGGTGCAAGTCATGGCAAGACAAGCATACATCCATTAAGAAGGCACAAAATTCTAGCTAGACATGGCAAGAACAATGGCATAGCATGCACGGATCAACTACAATAACATCGGCAAAATCACAAACGAGTTGACGATCTGCCCAGATTCACCACGAAGCAAAAGTAGAGCTCGATTGACTCAAGCTAGGGTGCTCCATAATTGCAAACAAAGACATGGATGGATAGAGCATAACATGATTACCAGAACTCCTTTACTGGTCATCCTCAAAATAGGCACGAATCACTAGGAAACAAGCTGAGCATATGGCATCATGAACTAAATAATCCCAGACTTAGTGAAAACGACCAAGTCCCTGAAAACAGATTTCCCGGGTGCCTCACTTTGCAAGCTTGCACAAGTCACCACACACATCCTAAAAATGCATGGTTGCACCTCTGGAAAGAAGACAAAATGCTTAACAAAACATATGAGGACTCACAGGCATAGCATGCACACAATAATCATGGCAAAAATGACAAAAGTCTAAGATGAACTAGCAGATCGGACAATTAACTCATGAAGCCTCCTTCTAATAGAATTTTGGGCATCAAGATGAACTCAAATGAAAATTATGCAATGGAACGAAATGATGTACTCGTCGAGGCGAACATTTTGATATATTATATGCCCAAATCGGAGCTACGGATGCAAAGTTATGGGCGGTCAAAGTATACATAAAAAACTAGGATTAGGCGGGAAAGTCAACCGAGATGAATTTCTCAGATCTGGATCCAGATCCGCACGCTTCCCGATGCACACCGGAGTTATTGTAGCAGCTCGCCGGACTTGACGGGGAAGAAGGCCGGCGTGGGAGGAGGAGGAAGAGGACGGCGGGGCCCGGCCGGATCCGGCGATGGCCGGCGGTGCGAGGTCGGTGGCGGCCGGGCTCGGCGCCGGGCGGTGCGGCGGCGATGGTGGCGGCGAGCGGCGGTCGCCGGAGAAGAAGGGCGCGACGGCGCCCGCGGTGGCGCGTGGCGGCTCCGGCCACCGGAGAAGAAAGGCGCGGGCGAGGTGCTGGCCTCGGGCCCGGTCGGGCGAAGGAGAGGGCCGGCCCCGGGCCTTGCGGGCCGGCGGCTGGGAGGTGGCGGGGATGTGGTCCGCCCGCCACGTGGCGGCGCCTGGCTGGCTGTGGCGATGCGTCCGGTCGGATCGGACGTGTCCGGCCGGCGCGGTGGATCTTTTTTTTTGCTAGGGTTGGACGGGGAAGAAGATCCGAAAATGGAGGGAGGCTATATATAGGCATAAGTGGAGCTAGGAGAGTCCAAATGAGGTGCGGTTTTCGGCCACGCGATCGTGATCGAACGCTCTAGGACATGGAGCAGAGTTTGGTGGGTTTTGGGCCAAATTGGAGGGGTGTTGAGCTGCATCACACACGAGGCCTTTTCGGTCCCTCGGTTAACCGTTGGAGTATCAAACGAAGTCCAAATGATACGAAACTTGACAGGCGGTCTATCGGTGGTAAACCAAGGCCGCTTGGCAAGTGTCGGTCCAATCCGGAAATGTTTAATCCCCACACACGAAAGAAAGCTTGAAATGACCACCGGAGGAGAACGAAGCGCCGGAATGCAAAATGGACAACGGGGAAAATGCTCGAATGCATGAGACGAACACGTATGCAAATGCAATGCACATGATGACATGATATGAGATGCATGAAAACGAAAACAACACACGGAGACAAAGACCCGAACCCGAGAAATAAATATAACTTAACGCCAGAAACGACAAGAGTTGGAGTACAAATTGGGAAAGTTACATCCGGGGTGTTACAACTTATGTCTGTGGTTAGGAAACATAACCATCTTTGACTAACGAGCTAGTCAAGTAGAGGCATACTAGTGACACTCTGTTTGTCTATGTATTCACACATGTATTATGTTTCCGGTTAATACAATTCTAGTATGAATAATAAACATTTATCATGAAATAAGGAAATAAGTAATAACTTTATTATTTCTTCTATGGCATATTTCCTTCAGCTATAGTGGCCGGACATCCGGGCCAGAGGCCGGACATCCGGTGCGTGGGCAGCCACGCACGAGCTGCCCCAACAGACGGCCAACGACATCAGCGGCCGGACATCCGACCCGTGTGCCTGGACATCCGGCGCCCCGCCAACTCCCGGACATCCGGCCTCTCCCTCGAAAATCTGGCATCGATGACAGAATGCACCAGAAGTTTGGCCACTTCAGCCCGGACATCCGGCCTGAGCCTCGGACATCCGGCACCTGCGCATGCACAGCCGGGCCAGAGGCCCATGTATCCCCTCTTCACTTACCCCTTCGTGGCCTTAGACTATATATACTCCTCCACCTCCTCCTAGTTAGGGTTAGCAAAGTAGTAGCTCATTTAGAGATAGAGCTTTGCTCATCCATTGCAGATCTACTCCATGAGAGAGACCGCGACTCCTCTTCGGAGAAGATCCCCTTGGATTCAAGACCCTCTCTTGGGTGCCCCTCTTCAAGACCTCCTCATGGAGATGAACCTTACCTTGTATCTTTCCATTTGTTGTTCATGTACCTTGTGGATCTTGTGTGTTTAACTATCTAGTGGACGTGTGATTGGACTTGTTCTTGAGTGTTTCCCCTTGTGTTTTCTCTCCGTTCTTCCCCGTGTTCTTTGTGTTATTCGTTGGGATTCGCTCCTTTCGTGAAAGATTGTTCATCTAGGGTTCCACCCTACATCATCTTGGTATCATGATCCACGTTGATCATGATTTCGGAGCCTTCCCTCTTTGTTTTCTAGCCTAATTTTGTTGATTTCGTCCTAAATTCGAAAATGCCCACCAAAAATAGCCCCAATTTTTTGTGATTTGTTAGTTTGATGAAGTTTTATTGATTTTGATCCATGGATTTGTTGTGTCTTGAGTAAATCTATCTTTCCCCCAACTTCCCCACTTTCCATCCACGAAATCTATCAAACTTTGCCTCCAAAATCATCAATTTCCGCTCCCAATTTGAAAATTTCTGCCCGAAACAAGATCTGGAATCGTCGGGCAGGACATCCAGACCTCAGGCCGGACATCCGAGTCCCCGGCCGGACATCCGGCGCCTGGAACACGGAATCTGCTGTTCTCTGGACAAACAGTCCCAGAAATCCGGGCTCAACCCTGGACATCCGACCCTTGTAACTTCAGCCTTTCCCATTTCATCGTTTTGTCCATAACTAATTCATCCGGAGTCCAATTTTGACGTTCTTTAGCTCGTTGAGAAGCTCTTGACATCCCCCTCCTCACAAAAATACTTCCAACATCATTTGACACCATCAAAGTTTTGGAACTTTGGCATCTTTGCCTAGGGCTTCCACCATATCATCCGCATAACCACCACTGACTTCCGCCACCTAACCCATTTTGTTCCCCATTATATTTGTGGTTGTTTGAGTTGTGATTTGAGTCTCCTAAGGTTTTTAGGCTACTTAGGGACGGTTGCTTCATCATCAACCACCACCACCACCATAACTTCCGCGTAGGCTTGCCCACCATACACTTCTGCCACCCCAACTTAACCCAATTTTGTTAGTGTTGTGAGTTGTGTCTCCTAAGGTGTTTCGGCTACTTAGGGACCGTGCTTCCAACTCCGACACCGTGTATAGTCCACCACCTTATCCTCCACTTCCGCATTGCGTCTCAAAACCCATCATTGCATTTCCGCAATCCCACGGAGCTTCCACAACCACCACCGCTTTCCCGCTACCACCATTTCACATTTGACATTTGAGATTTTGAGTTCTCGGTTTTTCTGTTTCCTAAGGTGTTTCGGATACTTAGGGACGAGTCTCCATCATCTTGGTATCTACATCAAGAACACTGCCACTCATCATCACCGCCGACAGTAACCTCCATATCATCTTGGTATCATGGTATCCATCCATTATATATTCTTCGTGCCATTACATTGTTAACCCCTAGCCCATTTTGCATCACTTGCCTGTCGAGACTAGTCATTTGAGTATTGCCGACAATGTTACTTGTGCACATTAGTGGTCTACACCATCCATTGCATACATACCATATCATATTGGTATCATATCATCCCTTGTGTCACAAGATTGTTCCCGTATATACCCAATTGTTATCTTGGTTTGTGCATTTCGCATTGTGGCCATATACAAAAAAAAATAAGAATAAGCTTTTAAGCAAAAAAGAGAGAGCAAAGAAGCTTGTAAGCAATAGCCATAGCATCATAACACATTGCATATAAGATTGTCATATGCTATCATCTTGGATCATAGCAGTCAGATCATCTTGGATCATAGCACCGGAACATCATACATATATGGCATACTTGGGATAGAAGTCGTTGCATTTTTGTCTCCTATAGGTTGTGCACAAGTTTCGTATCCGCCTATTGAGCAATCATGCTAGCATCTCTCTACAGTTGTGCAACAAGAGCATTTTCCGCGGATTCAACATTTTGAGCTCATTCCTTGGTTGCACGACCCCATTTATCTATCCGTGTGTGCGTTTCCGTGTGCCATTCATTGCTATTGGTCTACTTGTTTCACTTACGAATTTGTGAATCTCTTTCAACATTATTGACTCTTGCTAACATTTTGCATTAAATTTTTGTGCCACTATCCTCACCAAGCTACTCCATAAGCTTTAGTTTGTAGGTGTGAGTGAACAACTCCGGTACCAATTCCACTATTCTTTCATCTCACATTGAGTGAAACGGGATACATCCTCAACTTTGGGAAAAGGTAACTTGGTATTGTTTATCTCATTTCCTACTCACCTCTACTCGAGTCTTGTGATGGATAGGCAAGGCATTTCACTTTGGATCTACAACAACAATGACGAGTTCGATGCCACAAAAAACTCCACCGACGCCAGGATGCATGCTCAAATGGAGGAGATCAAAGAACTCATCAAGTCCTACAAGCGATCTTCCTCATCTTTGAGAGCACATGCTTCCGAGCTACCATCTTTGGCAAGATCACACCGGCATCGACACCATCACCAACAAGAACATGAAGGTCAAGAGCTCAACACCAACAACCGCTCAACGACTTCACCATCTCCATTGGCATCTTCACCAAGTGACTTCAACGCATCTTCGCCTTCGGATATACGACATCTTCGCCAACAAGCACCTCAATACTACGCTCAAGAGAAGCTCCCCAAGCTCAAGTCCGTGACTTCCACGAGCTACTACGACCTCGACATCAACCATGATATTCCTTTATATGGAACTCTAGAACCCGAGGAGTATCTCGAGTGGGAACGTTTGATGGTCGACTACCTCAAGCTACATCAATTTCCTCCCGAAGGTCAAGGGAAGTGCGCCAGAAGAAACTTCCACAGCTACGCGCACACATGGTGGCTTCACACACCTTGGAAAAGCTACGACATGAGTTGGCCCAAGACGAAGAGAGCTTTGCAGCGAGAGTTCGTGCCTCCAACCTACACGGAACAACTTCAACGCCAATTGGAGAACACCATCCAAGGATCCAAGTCCACCGACGAGTACTTCAAGGAGATGAAGATTGCCTTGCGACGAGCCGGCGTGGACGACCCCATTTCGATGAAGTTCCACTTCAAGATGGGATTGCACAATGACATCTCTAAGACGATCTTCCTCGAGAACTACAAGTCCCTCGACAACAACTACATTGGTGCTCTTAAGGCGGAACAAGAACTCATGAAGGCCAAAGCTTCTCCACCCCAAGCTCACTTCGCGACGACCAAGCTCCATGAGAATGAGCATGAGGCTAGTACCACCACGATGTCCAAGCCCGACGAGCTCCAAGACGATGCTCCCAAGTTCGACTTCAGCACCATCCCTCTTTGTGGCATTGATGATGCCGAGTCTACTTCGACTCTTTTTCAAGATGGTGCGGCGACGACTACGACTACAGAGACCATCAAGGACCAAGCTTTGGAGGCGAGCGACATGTTGACGAGCAAGGATGATGCTTCCATCTTAGGAGGCGAGAGTGATGATGTGCCATCTTCGGCTTTCATCCACGGCGACGACAATGAGATGGATGCGCATGGGATTTTCCCTTCGACCATGATGACGTATGATGACTTGAGTGACTTTTGCCACCATATTGAGAGTGAGAGTGACTTCACCACGAGCCCCATATATGATGTGTTGCCACAATTCCCATGTGAGGAGAGCCACAACCCCCACCACTTGAGTGAGATGAGTGACTCCACAATACGTGAGATTGAGTGCACCTACCTTGAGGGAGTGAGTGAACGACCACATAGAGAGAGTGAGATAGTTGATAGGTCATGTGAGGCCACTTTCAACACTAACGACTTGACCTCTATCTCTATTGTGTCTTCTCATTTGGTGCTAGGTCCCATCTATGATGACACGCCGATTCGCGATGACTTCGTCCTCCCTTTGGACAAGACGATGGCCATGGTGGAATATGATGCACTCCCCACATGGTTCCGTCAAGATGAAGATGACCACCACTTGGTCTTTCCCACCTCACCTACACCACTTGAGTGGAATGAACACGGTATCATAGGTAACGGTGATGCTCTAGTCCCACTAGTGGACAATCTTGAAATTGATTGTTTGCATGATGTTGATCAACCTATTACCATGCTTCATGCTAGTGCGACTTCCCCATGCGATGATTTACCCATTTATGATGAGTATGATGATTGCCATGTGGAGTCTATTAGTTGTGATGCCATGTTACATAGGATTTCTTGTGATCATTTTTTAGGTCATATCATGTTTGACAATCCGCTTGACTTGTCATATGCTATGCATGAGATCCATCATTTGTCATATTTGCAATCTCATCGTAGTGACTATGCATATGCCATTAAAATGAACCCAGTTTGCACATATGGCATAGATGACAAGCCTATGGTTATTGGCATTTGTTTTTCTTGTGATGATATTGATATGCTCCCTTTGCATCATTTATCTCATATGCATGCCATGACTACCTAGCTTCGGATATGCATTGTTTTGGATGTTGTCCATTTTCTCCATATGATATTCCCGCTATTGCTCATGAGGAGACCCACATAGTTTCCTCATACATGTTAGGAGATTTGGATTCATCCTATCCATGCATGATTCCAATACTTGTGTGCACAATATGCTTCCCATGAATAAACATGCTATTGATGTGCCATATACTTGCATTCTAAATTTGTGTCCCCATCGTGTTATACACAATAACTATTCTTTCATGATGGATGACATGTTCTTATACCATGCATCAAATTTCTTTGAGCAATGATTATCTTGTACTAACTCACACGTTCACATACACATCGAGATGGATGATGTGTACATTTACCACACACACAATTTCTTTGGTTTGTGTCTCTTTTGTGTAGGTACCCATGAATACTTGTCAACCTCACAATCCCTCAAGTTGACAAAACGAGCTCTAGAGAGCAATGATGACTTGGGATCCCATGGATTATCCTTCCCACCGCTCTCTTCGCGCAAAGACTTCGCGCATTTCTTCTACATGACCCTCAAATGGTTATGGGTTATTGTCCATTACATATTATATGCCCATCTTGCCATGTTCACTTTGCATGCTATGCTCATTACTATGCCTTTGCCATGCATTCATGACCCATGCTTTGCATTACACATGATGATTGATTCTCATACTTGATATTGCTTGTTATTGCCATGTTTGCTTTGCGCCCCATGCCTATGATGATACTATGATCTTGCTTTGTGTTTGTGCTTGCGATATGTCATGTGCATTGCCTATGCCTATTATTTGCTCACATGACATGATTTCCATGATTTCCTCTAGTATGTTGCATCTTCACACTACTAGCTTGCACGACTTGATTCCTACGATTGCTTATGTTGCATCACCAATGATTCATACTTGCTCCTTTCATGCGGTTGATGACAACCATCTACATGCTTTGCACATGATTATTATTGCTTCTTGTCATATATCTCCATATGTTGCCTCTCTTGTTCTAGATGATTTGACAAGTATTGAGTGCAAGAATGATTTTAGTCCTTCTCATGAGATTGCCCCAATAGCATTCTCACATATATTTGGAGATTTGACATATTCCTTACGAAGGATGGTTGTCTTACCTCTTTGCAGCATATACCTAGTGCCATGAATATTGCCATTGTTGCATCATATCATTCATGCACTTGTGCTCCTAATGGTTATGTTCAAAAGAAGAGAACCATCATGATGGATGATGTCTTTATCTACCATGTGCATACGTTCTTTCTTTTGTTGTGTGCATGTGTAGGATACTTGGACTTTGTGTCGACTTCCACTTCACGTGAGTTGACCATTCGAGCTCTTGAGAGCGAACCACCTTCTACCATGGCAATTCTACATCGCACTTACTTGTGCTTCAGCATTGTGAAGGACGCACATGGACATGCCTTCAAGGTGACATATTTCTTGAGCATGGATATTGGGAATCATACTACTTGTGTTGCTTGCAGCATGAGACTTATTGGTCATCTTGGACCATTTGATTGCGCACATCTTGGTCATCTTGCTCCGACTTGTCATTTGCACATTTCCATGTATCATGATATATATGCCTTGTGTGTTGCATCCAATTCTTGGATTACTTGCTCCTCTCATATGTTTGGTTGCAACAATGTCATCACCTCACATATGCCATGTCCCATTGATTGCTACATGCTTGCCTTGATTGCCTCACACATGATGAACAATTGCCCTTTCTATTGTGTTGAGTGCCACACTATATTCACGACATCATATGCATGTTATGCTTGGATTGTTTTGCACTTAACCCATGCGTTTAGACATCTCATCTTCTTAGGTGTTGTGAATGATTCATATGCCTGCCATAGACCTTTCACTGAGCAATTCGTGAATGCTTGCTATAAATTTGAGGTAGATGCTTATTATCTTGACACACATATTTGCATCACTACCTCACATTTACATGCTTGTCCCCGTGATATCTTTGCTTGTGCTCAATTGATATGCTTACATGCCATGTCACAATCCTTTGTCACACCATATGGTTTGCATGATGACGACACTTGTTTGGTGACTCACCTATCAAATGCTTGGTTTTGCACTAATGCTAACCACATTTGTTTCCCAAGTGTTTGTTGTCCTTACTCCTTTTGAAGGAATCAGAAGACGATGCGACATTGGAGAGTGCCCATTTCGAGCTTCAAGACGATGAGTACTTGGTGAATGTCCACTTCAACACGGCGAAGCCATCTCTTTCCCATGGTGATTTGGTTTTCGATCCGAGATCGGATCTTTCCCAAGGGAGGGGAGATGATGCGGAGCATCCTATGGACATCACCATGTCAAGAGTCCGTTCAGCGAGTGACACGTGCGACATCTACTTCACATACACAAAGGTGAATCATCTCCTTTACATGTGCTCACTTGACCCCTTCGAGGATGGTATACTACTTGACACTCCACTCGTGTGCATGCATAGGTATTGTCGGAACACTACGGATGATGAGGAGGAGTGCAAGCGCCAAGGAACAACTACACCATCCACGAGGGAAGCCTGGAAGCGATGACGGAAGAAGAGGGAGCTACTGAAGCTACAACGGCCGGACATCCGGCGCCTGGGCAGCCGCGCACGAGCTGCCCCAACAGACGGCCAATGGCATCAGCGGCCGGACATTCAGCCTGTGTGCCCGGACATCCGGTGCCCTGCCAACTCCCGGACATCCGACCTCTCCCCCGGAAATTCGACATCGACGACAGAATGCACCAGAAGTTTGGCCACTTCAGCCCAGACATCTGGCCCAAGCCTTGGACATCCGGCGCCTCCTGAAGCCCCGGACATCCGGCCCCCAGCCCGGACATCCGGCACCTGCGCGTGCACAGCCAGGCTAGAGGCCCATGTATCCCCTCTTCACTTACCCCTTCATGGCCTTAGACTATATATACTCCTCCACCTCCTCCCAGTCAGGGTTAGCAAAGTAGTAGCTCATTTAGAGATAGAGCTTTGCTCATCCATTACGGATCTACTCCATGAGAGAGACCGCGACTCCTCTTTGGAGAAGATCCCCTTGGATTCAAGACCCCCTCTTGGGTGGCCCCCTTCAAGACCTCCTCATGGAGATGAACCTTACCTTGTATCTTTCCCTTTGTTGTTCATGTATCTTGTGGATCTTGTGTGTTTGATTGTCTAGTGGAGGTGTGATTGGACTTGTTCTTGAGTGTTTCCTCTTGTGTTTTCTCTCCGTTCTTCCCCATGTTCTTCATGTTCTTAGTTGGGATCCACTCCTTTCGTGAAAGATTGGCCATCTAGGGTTCCACCCTACATCACATGTTGTACTATTTCCGTTGCCTTATCTCTAGATATGCATGTGTAGAAAGTAGTGGTTGCAACTTAACTAGTGCCAAAATCTGCCTAACGATCAAGAAAATTAAAAGCCGCACCTTTGATATGTTAAGTGTCTATTCACCCACCCTCTAGACATATCTTCTCGATCTTTCAATTGGTATCAGAGCTTTGGTATCCATTGCTTTGGTTTAATCACCATTGGACAAAGATGGATGTGTCTACTTTGGGGAGTCTTAGATGTAGAGTGCTATTCTCGATGGGGAGTACTATCACCTTTGGAAATATGAAATGCTTGATATCTTTGAGGAATTTAACTTGAGCAAGTATATCCATAGCCCTTATGTGCCTTCCACTGACCCCTTGCATCATGAGATAGAAATTGACATGCTTCGTAATCTTAAAACCGTCAATCTTATCATTAGAGGATTACCTAAAATTGTGCTTGGTCGTATGCAAAATTTTGAGTGTGCTTATACCTTGTGGAATGACTTGGAAAAGAGATATCCTGACTACTCTTTAAAGAATCTTGACGAGATTCTTCATAAGACTATTGTTTTTCACAAGATGAAACCTAGTGATCCTAACTTTCATAATTTCTTATTGGACCTTTGTGAGCTCATGCGCGCTAAAGGCGATGTTGGAACTATTAGTAATATCACCATAGAAGCTATTCAAATTCGTAATCCCAAACATGGTCATGAAACTAATGAACTTATTGCCCTAGGTGATGATGACAATTTTGAACATGGCTATTATGATGAAGATGAAGAGTTAGACATCGAATATGAGAAGATTATGAAGAATCTTAGTCTCATGGCAAATTTTTGTGATTACATATCTGGCGGAAAAGAGTGTATTCTTGATAGTTGATGCACCGATCACATGAACAGAGATAGAGACATGTTTCATGAGCTCGAAAACAATGATGGTCCATGCAAGTATGTGTCTTTTGGAGATAACTCCAAGGGTAAGATACTTGGCCTTGGTAAGGTGGCCATATCCAATGATAGCTCCATTAAAAATGTCATGCTCGTTGAATCACTTGGTTGCAATCTTCTTTCTGTATCTAGACTTGCCGACTTTGGTTTCAATGTAATATTTACCGTAGATTGCCAACTGTTTTGTAGAGATAATCATAATATGGATTTCTATTTTCGTGCCCTTGGTTCCTTAACACTACCCGGTTTTGTCCCGTCTCCTTAACATGCCTCACTTTTCCCCTCCTGTCTTCACCGCAGCCTCACAAATGCCCAAACAGAGCCTTTCCGTTGGGTCAAACTAGTTTTGACCGTTACCTAGGTGGGTTCCAGATGAGTGGCCTTGGATGACAGCCCGACGAGTGTGCCCACCTCGACACCTTGGCACTGCTCAGTGTGGGTTTTAAGTAATTGGGTCGGTGTGCTCTATGCGGGTTTTAAGTGCAAACAATGTTGAATACCTTTTTTGAATTTCCAATCAACTTAAGAAATTCATAAAATATTAATTTTAAATCTATTTCAATTTATTCAAGTTCCTAAGTTCATCTTATATTTAGTCCTATTTCTAACTAAGGTGTTGAATGTTTCGAAGATCCATTTCTGACCCAGGCTCATCTGCACCCGGTCAAGAAAAAATTCACAAAAAATACAAAAAAATCAAAAAAATCCAATGTTTTTTGCATGGTAGATAATTTGATGTGTGAAGTGCGCTCCAAATTTCAAATCATTTGAACATATGAGTAGCTCTCGACAAAAAGGACAAATTAAGTCAAAGCACTACACGAAGAGTAAACTTTTTTAAAGAACCCAAATTTGTCTTTTTTGCTGAGAGCCACTCAGATGTCCAAATGATATGAAATTTGGAGTGAACCTCATGCACCAAATTATCTACCATTCAAAAAATTGAATTTTTTCGAACATTTCTCAAATTTGTTTAGAATTTTTCTTCAGATGAGCCTGAGCACCGAATCACCGCTCTCTGAATCTTTCAAATATTTTGTGGACACTACATACAATCCTACTTGAGTATCTAAAAATGATTTTTTGTTTGGGCCAAATGATAACACACTTGTAGTACACTTTTGAATTATTTTCTTCATCAAATTCATATAATCAATGGAATATAGCAAAAAAGCTCAAAAATTCAAAATCTTTTGGCAATATGGTCCACTTTGTGTGAAAATTGGTAAGTGAATTTTTGCATCATATTTGTGCTACTTGCTTCACACACAAGAAAAATCTCTTTTGGCACTTGAAATATAAAAAATATTTTTTACAACAAAATGTCCTAGTTTATCATTTTTCCTGGAAAGTAGTACACATAAAAGGAATCCATGCAAAAGGATTGCATTTTTTGAATTTGTTTTCATTTTCATTCACTTTTTGCAAAATGGGGTCAACATTGTCAGCATGGCTATTCATAGGAAGGGGTTGAATCTTTCAACTTTTTTTGTGAATACTGCATATAATCCTACCTAAGTGCCTTAAAATGATTTTCCCACTTTTTGTAACCAAACTATGACACACTTGTAGTTGAATTTTGAATTACTTTTGGTAAATGTCCAGAAATTCATTTAATCAATGGAATATAGCAAAAAAGCTCAAAAGCTCAAAAACTTTTGGCAGTAGGCCACTACTACAGGATGCTAGTAACACGATACTACGATCAGAGACCCTTCGACGAAACTGTGTGCGATGCAATAATCACAAACGGTGGTGTAAAAAACCGTCAAAAAAGGTGCAAAACGTTTGCGATGGCAGAGCCATCAAACACAGTTCAGATTTTAGTTGTGTGTGCGATGCATGGCATACGGTTCAGTTCAATTAACTTTTTGCGATGAGGAGGAACAAAAGAAATCGGCAGCCATATGAAGGTGTGTGCGATATACAGCATACGGTTCACTCAGATGAACCGTTTGTGATTAGGCAACACCAAAGAAACGGTCAGCCAGATCAAGGTGTGTGTGATACGGCATGCGCTTCTCTTGGATGAATTGTTTGCATTGAGACAAGAGAACAGAAACGGTTCAATATTCCAAGATGTGTGTGATACGTGACAAACAGGTCTGTAATCTGAAATGTATGCGAAGACCGATAATAACACAGACGATTGCTTCTAATAAGACGTATGCGATATGCTGTGTCTACACAACATCTATTGGCCATTGGGCGACGGGCGGTCATCCGGGTATGCCATAAGGATGCAAAGAGGCATCCTATATCAGCAACGACTAGCTGTTCCACCAATAGCTCATCTAAGAGAACTCTCAACTTAATTGTGCTCAGGCTGGAGCAACCATCAGATGGGTGACTGGATGGGAAGTTGTCTTGATGTTAAATTAACTGATGGGATGGGTCATAGAGGTCAAATTAAATGACCTCCATGATCCATCCCATCAGTTAAATTAACTTCAAGGTCCTTGTTTTTTAACACATGTTAAAGAAGGTCTACCACATTACTTTTTGACAATGTGTGATACTTGGCATATAGTTGATCCATCCGACCCGTCTATGATGGAATAAGCCGTGTGTGTTGTGGACAAACACTTGCTAGTATATAACCTTTTGTGATTGATGAATTCATCACCGACGGGTTCCCTAGTGTGGTCCGTGTTCATCTGAACACCATCTACTTCTTGTGCTAGCTCGATGTTCCTTATATGCCAAGTTTCCATTAATTGATGGTGTTTTATGAACATGCCACCGTTTCCCGTTATTTCCACACCTGTTTCCTGCCACCCAACATCATAGACCTAGGCAGCGCGCGATGCACGGAGGCAACAAGCGCAGCCTGTAGCACATCCACCTTTTCCAAGCATGCTAACCCACCAAAGTGCCGCCTCTGCCATCAAACGTTGCCATTGTAAATTTGCCTCAACGGCGAGTAGAGCGCACGCAGGAACGCCAAAGTTGAGCGCGCCGCGGCCGCCTCAATGGCGAGCAAAATGCGTGGACGGACGCGAGCAGAGCGCGTCGCGGCCGCCTCAACGGTGAGCAACCCCGTGGTCAACCTTCTACCATCAATAAATTTTGACCTTGTTTCTCATCACATTGCAGATTACAACGCAATAAGTAATTGCAAATCTGTTCACACCTATCAAACTAATATGTGTTCACACTTAGCACCGGGCTATAAAAACTACCCACTCAAAAATTACTTCACAGTTCCTCTTTTCATCACCCACAAAACTGGTCTTTCCTGTCAAGTCGTTCTGCCATGGCCGGTAGGAGGACTTTTGGGTGGACATATAACCAGGCAGGAAAGACCAAGACCGCAAAAGCACTACAGAGGTCCCGCCGTGAAGTCGCAACCGCAGGAGAGATGCCCCGGCACGCTGCAGAGCCCTCAAACAAGCTCTCACGGGCACACGAGGGGTCTCACAAGCGCACTCGCCGCATCAGCCATCGCGACGAGCTGGCGGTCCTGAAGTCCTTGGACGCCGATGACAACATTCTCACTGGCGTCATTAAGCAACAGGAGTTGGTCAATGGCTTGATGAAGCTACTTGAGATCAGCGATGCCTCGGTTGACAAGGCGACCGGCCTCGTCGAGCAACTCATGGGTGACAATGCGAAGCTCCTCAAGGCGCTCGCCAAGAAGGGGGAGGAGGCCGCCGGCTGGAAGATGCTGCATGAGTAGAGCAGTGCCTCGGGGATGACGCTGACATCGGTCGTTGAGGAACTGATGGTGTCGGGGAACGTAGCATGCAATTTCAAAAAATTTCCTATGATCACGCAAGATCTATCTAGGAGATGCATAGCAACGAGAGGGGGAGAGTGTGTCCATGTACCCTCGTAGACCGAAAGCAGAAGCGTTAGGTTAACGCGGTTATGTCGGTGGGAATGACACCTATGGAATCACTAGGATCCCTTCTACGGTTGGCGGGCGCGGGGTTGTGCAAAGATTGGGTCTAGTAGCCAGCACAAAGATCGTTTACCCAGGTTCAGGCCGCAAGAATGCGTAATACCCTAGTCCTGCTTTTGTGTATATTTGAGTGTTCTTGAGCTTTCGAACTAGCTGCGGTGCGTGCGTAGTCCAAAAGATCCGAATCCTTCTCCAGTACGACTTGAGCCTCCTTTTATAGTCAAAAAGGGGTCGCCACAGTGGCACACATGAGGTGAAAAGGTAAATAGTGTACAAGCTTATCACATGTCGTTACGGGACAAGGCGCATTAAACACGCCCCTTAGGTGTCCCGTTGCTTTATTGGGGACAGTAACGAAGCCCGTCCCGTTCATCGCCGTTCCGCCTCGCTCCGACACGCGTCCAGGCCAACGAGGCATGTAGCGCCATGTAAGCTGGCAGGCTACTGAGATGGCGTGGTGGTAGGGTCTTCACGAATATCTGCATGCCACCACGCAGGTGCTTGACTAGCTGGATTAGCATCCACGTACTGCCACGTGGGTACTAGCCTTAGTTGGTGGGTTGGCCGCTGAGCTGGGGTGGTGACGGGGCGGCAAGGTCTTGTCGCGGTCCCGCGTATATTCCCGGCAAGGGTCTTGCCGGTGTCTTGTGGTCGCCCTCGGCAAGAGTCTTGCCGGGGCCATGCGAGTGTTTTCGGCAAGGAGCCTTGTCGGGGCCTCGGGGGAATCCTCGGCAAGGGGGCTTGCGATTGTCTTTGAGGGAGTCCTGGACTAAGGGGTCCTCCGGCGTCCGACCTGTTATCCATGGGTCGGACTGATGGACTGTGAAGATATGAAGGCCGAAGACTGTACCTATGTACGGATTGGACTCTCCTTGGTGTGGAAGGCAAGCTTGGCAACTGATTATGAAGATTCCTTCTTATGTAACCGACTCTATGTAAACCCTAGACCCCCCGGTGTCTATATAAACCGGAGGGGTTAGTCCAGAAAGGAGATACTCATTACCATAGTCATACATGCTAGGATTCTAGGGTTTAGCCATTACGATCTCGTGGTAGATCAACTCTTGTAACACTCATATTCATCAAGATCAATCAAGCAGGACGTAGGGTATTACCTCCATAGAGAGGGCACGAACCTAGGTAAACATCGTGTCCCCTGTCTCCTGTTACCATCGATCCTAGATGCACAGTTCGGGACCCCCTACCCGAGATCCGCCGGTTTTGACACCGACATTGGTGCTTTCATTGAGAGTTCCACCGTGCCGTCAACGAAAGGTTCGATGGCCCCTTCAATCGTCTATAGTGACGCTGTCCAAGGAGAAACCTTCCTCCCAGACAGATTTTCGTGTTCGGTGGCTTCGCACTGCGGGCCAACTCGCTCAGCCATCTGGAGCAGATCGATAGCTACGCCCCCGGCCACCAGATCAGATTCGGAAGCTTGAACTACGCCGCGGATATCCATGGAGACTTTATCTTCAATGGATTTGAGACCACAGCGATCGGTCCCCCTCGCCCCGATGAACATGACTTAAATCTGTCATCAGATCACATCCAGGAGATGGTCCCTGTTGCTGCAACGGCCTTAGAACTGGAGCAGATCATGCCATCCAAGGCCACAGAGTCCACGGAGTTGGATCCGCACACGGACCCGGCACTCCGCAATATTTGCATCAATGGAACTCCGGACTCGTCTCCGGCTATAAGTTTCGGACCATGTACGCTTGCGGACACCGAGCTAGATCGGTTATTGATCTTCGAATTCAGTGCCGCAGATGTTTTTTAGCACTCACCTCTGGGTGATGTGCTAAACTCTTTAAAGAACCTGTCATTCACGGGAGACTCGCAGCCGAACTATGCTCGGGTCGAACTAGGGGCTGACGACGGAGAATTTTGCTTCCCACCCGCCACCCACTTCATAGCCACTGTCGAGGACTTAACCGACATGCTCGCTCCTGGCTCCGCAGACATCAACGGTGTAGACGACGATGCCGATAAGGAGCAAGGCCAAAACCCGCTAGTCAGCAGGCGTGAGACGGCCACCCCTTTACACAACGTGTACATGATTGATGAACTTAAAAAGCCTCGCGACAAAGACAAGGGAGATCCAGTTAAAACTCCTGAGTCATAGTCTAAGTTCCGGCGCCCCAAACGCCGCCCCAAGTCATGCCACAACAACAATGGCACTGGAGAAAATAGTACTCCAGACGGCGTCGAAAGCAATGAAGACCCTGTGGGAGCAACATCCGAGCAGGAGGAACTGGAAAATGGGTAAGCCAACCCCGACGAACAGGCCCTGCCCAGCGACGGTTCGGAGGACGACAACTACCTTCTGCTCTCCGAAGATGAGGTAAGCCTCGGTGACGAAGACTTCATCATACCCGAAGAGCCCCTCGAATAGGAGTGCTTCAAGCGCAGGCTGATAGCTATGGCAAGGAGCCTGAAAAAGAAGCAGCAGTAGCTTCAAGCTGACCAAGACCTACTCAATGACAGATGGACCGAAGTCTTGGTCGCCGAAGAATACGGCCTCAGTGGCCTAGCCAAAAGCTACCCAAAGCATAGATCGCTCTACCAGTCCGATGACGGGGCGTTGGAGCCCATACCATCGTCACACAATGCGGGAGGTCGCCGACAACTCTGTCCGGATAAAGAGGCAACTCAAGCCGAACACCAGACCGCCCCACCTCACCGTAAAGGCAGGAACAATGAAGGTCGCGATTACCCAGACAACCTGCAGAGGGACTTGGACAATAGAGCAGGACACGCAAGACCAATCTACGGATCGTGAAAGCATGCTTCGACACACAACGATGGCTACCTATTCGGACGCATCACACCTCGCCACGACCAAGCCGAAAACCGCAGGGGGACTCCTTCGGAGTTACGTCGTAGTGTGGCCCAACATAGAGGCGTCACACACCCGCCTTGCTTCACCGATGAAGTAATGGATCATGAATTCCCCGAAGGATTCAAACCCGTCAATATTGAATCATACGATGGGACAACCGATCCCGCGGTATGGATAGAGGATTTCATCCTCCACATTCATATGGCCCGTGGGGACGACCTCCACACCATTAAATACCTCCCACTAAAACTAAAAGGACCAGCTCGGTACTGGTTAAACAGCCTGCCTGAAAACTCCATAGGCAGCTGGGGGGACTTGGAAGAGGCCTTCCTCGATAACTTTCAAGGAACACATGTCCGGCCATCGGATGCCGATGACCTAAGTCACATTGTCCAACAGCCTAGAGAATCAGCTAGGGAGCTCTGGACTCGGTTCTTAGTAAAAAAGAATCAAACCGTCGACTATCCGGACGCAGAAGCACTTGCGGCTTTCAGACACAGCATCCGAGATGAATGGCTTGCACGCCACCTCGGCCAAGAAGGACCTAAATCCATGACAACCCTCACTGCTCTAATGACCCGCTTTTGCACGGGAGAAGACAGCTGGCTCGCTCGTAGAAGCAATAGTGCCGGCAACCAGGGCACCTCCGAAATCCGAGACGGCAACGACAAGCCACGAGGAAGCAAAAACAATAGTCGCAATGACAATGAAAGATCAGGTGACATAGCGGTCAGCGTCGGATTCAGCAACCCCAAGCCCGGTCAGCAGAAAAAGCCATTTAAGGCAAATCAAGACGAACCATCCAACCTGGACATGATATTGGACCGACCCTGTCAAATTCATGGCCACCCCGATAAACCAGCGAATCATACCAACAGAAACTGCTGGGTCTTCAAACAGGCCGGCAAGCTCAATGCCGAACACAAGGGGAGGAGGCCGCCAAGCGATAGGGATGACGGAAAGGTTCACCAATGAAATACCGGGGTCAGAAGCAGTCTCCACCCGAGGATCAACTACTCCCAGAACGGAAATAGCAACCCGGCTTCCGCCGCCCACTCCGTACACCTACAAAGTTTGTACCCCGCATAAATCATTACGCACTCAAGATACCATGGGCATTGGCGGAAGCACGATACGGACAAGCCTACAAGCACTCCATTAACTTTTTTTTCTTTTCTTTTTATTTCTTCCTTCGCTATCCTTTAAAAAACAGGTGACGAACAGGATAAAAATCGGAAACTGGCTCTATCGGAGTCCAGATCCGTACACTCACCTAAGGGGCTATGTCCATCAAGGATCCCCCCACCAAGGACTGGCGGCGCAGATGTGCGATAGGAGGTCCAAAATAACTTTTTGTAGACCGCACTCTCTATTTTTCGAGCCTGTACTATGCCTGTTCCTCCGCCTCCAACCCCGAGCATGTCAAATAGCCGGGGGGATGGCTTATATATATATATATCATCATAAGTAATCATCAGCATATCGCTTAGTTACCAGTAAACAATATCCGAACTAATCATCTGTATGGTTTTCCCAACAAATATGGCTCCTGCGGTTATTTCACAGAAATACCTTGGCCTAACCTGCTAGGGGCTCGGTGTGGGAACAAATGAGTTGCCAGTAAAAGTCCGAACAACTCTATAGCATACTTCGGCGTCGCAAGTTTGGCCTTATATGCATCAGCTCTGAATCATTGTCTTGGGTCAATAGTTGGGTTGCCCGGCTCCTGTGCTTGCTACCCTACGTTCCGCTCTATCGGCTAGGGTAGTAAAGGGAGAACTACTGTGATTGTGCCCTTGCCTAAACCGAACGGGCACCTTAGTAGAGAAAGCCGAAAACTGACTGTCATGATGCGGCGTGAGCTGGTCAACCACTTGACGACTTATTGGAATCTTTAGCGATTCTCCGTGTCACACGAGGGATCTTTTTTAGATCAAATATGTAAGGCACCATACGCCGCATACATACCAGGGGCTATATTGTAGCTCCACCATAAAACTCCTATGGCTAAGTGAAAGTGTTAATGCCTTATAGTCCGATTGCCTGGTTCGCCGCATTATCACCTCCTTCATGGACCAAGACGTTGGATAAAGAGTGATTAAATACTTTTCCGAACACCCCCGTACTTCCTACGAGGGGGCTGAAGCCGATGACTGGAAAACTTTCAGATTATATCAAAACGGCCGCACAGGAGGAATTCAAGCTTTCAAGCAAAACATAAATAGATTAACTATAAAATTGTCTTTTAAAATTTTCATACACCTCACTAGAACATTATGTCTTTTGAGCACTGACCCTCTACAAAGCGGGCGGCCTCTAGGACGTCTTCAAAATAATGCTCCGATTCCGGATGGTCCTTGCCTTTGGGTGGACCCTTCGTTGCAACATCGATGGTCTTCATCTTCCCCTAGAACGTCTTGACTCGGGAAATAGCCATCCGTGCACCCTCAATGCACGTTGACCGCTTCACAGCGTCGATACGCGGCACCGCGTCAACAAGCCTTTGCACTAAACCAAAATAGCTATTCGGAACAGGCTCGGTTGGCCACAACCGGAGTATGACGTCCTTCATGGCAGCGCCGGACATCCTATGAAGTTCGGCCCATTGGGCCATCTGTTCATTGAGCAACAAAGGGCGCTTTGATGCGCCAAACTGCGACCAAAAAAGCTTATCTGTTGCATATCCATCCCGCGCTTGGTAATACTGCACCGCATCGGCAGGACTCTTCGGCAAGTCCAAGAACTCGTCCGGAGAACTCCATACTTGGTTAAGCTGGGCATAGCTCGGGTCGTCGAACTTAGTTTGCAGCAGAAAGGGCTTTCCAGCTGCAATCTCCCTCGCCAGTCGAACCTCCTCACAGGCTGCTCTCCATTCCGACCGCGCTCCTCTCGCCTCTTGTAAGGCCTTTTCCAGATCAACCGTTAAGGCTTCACTCTCCTTCTCTAGAAATTCACAGCGGCCGGTAGCATTCTCTAGCTCGAGCGTCATCGTGGATATCTTCTCCTCATCTTGGCGACGTGCAGCTCGTTCGGCTTTTAATTCAGCCGATGCCTTTTCGGCAACAACATTGCTACACTGAGCCTGCTCCTTGGCCCGGGCCAGCTCCGCTCAAAGAACTTCAACGGCTGTAGCACCATCTGCAGCCAAATTTCAGCATCATGCTTATACCACAAAAATGTATGAGGATTGCCCCGAATACATACCTTGCGACTCATCAAGATGCATATTGATTAAAGCAAGATCACCCCCTACCACATCAAGCTTACGCTGCAAATCGGCAATTTCCATAGTCCGGGAAGCGGCCAAGGGAGAAGAAGCTTGTGTTCAAAGTTGACCAGGTTAGTCCTGTCCTTTTCGATCCTCTGTTTTGCTTCCCAACGGAAGCCAACCTGAGTATCAGGGGCTACTACCTATACACAAGCGCATCTTTGCAAATGAAACATAGCTGAAAACATTAGGTTACAAACCTCGAAGCCCTTCAGTAGGCTCATGAAGGCATCATTTAATCCGCTCTTCGCGGAGGAAATCTTCTCAATCACTGTACCCATCAAGGTAAGCTGTTCCCTCGAGACAGATGCTTTCCGCAACATGTCCCGCAATATATCCGGAGTCTCCTGGTTCCCCGAGGCTGACCCAAAAGCACAATCATCCTTTGAAGGAATCGGCTCACCCGTCTTCAATCACTGTCGGTTGTGAACCAGACAGTCCGGGTCCTTGGTTATCATCAGCCTCGGAATCCCGGATGGTCGGAGATCCACCTTTGGGTACCGCCTCTTCTGTCCCGCGGTCTAAAGGGACCCTCCGCGATGACACTTCAGAGTCATCCGCCTTATTAGGCGAGGAGGTCGGAGGAGGCGTCTCGCTCTCCATCATCTCTGGGAGGAGACTCCCCGAAGATGAGGATCGCCCCGAAAAATTCTGTGCCGACCTGTAAAAATGGATAAATGCGTTATATGTATCTTCGGTAAGAATAACGGAGCGGGACGCTATCAAAGTACTACGAATTCTCTTACGGTTTGGCCGAGGGCTTGTCCCCTTGTTGGAGCTGCTCGACGGCATCACTTTCCAAACCCAAGCCTGTCAATGGTGGCATCTTGCCCTTCTTGGGAGACCGCCCCCCCCATCTTCGGAGGCAGCCCTTTTCCTCCTGTTCGAAGAAGGGATACTGGGTCCTTTTCCGCCTCCGTCTTCAGGCGAGGAAAGGTCGAATTCTCCGGATTCAGTGTCCGACTTACCTCCAAAACCAAGGTCATCTTGGATCTTTTCGCCCTCCCCTGCTGGTGCCTGGTATGGCACCGAGGCCAGCATCCTTATTAACACAGGAGTAGCTGAGTCTTCGGGAAGAGGAGCCGGACACCTAATCAATTCCACCTTCTTTATCCAACCTTGAAAAAGGATGATACTGTTGGTATCTTGCCACTGGGTATCTGATTACGAGGTATTCAGTAAACAGGTACTTACCGGGGTGTCCGGATGGTTACAGTCTAGGCCGACATCTTCGGTGGTGTCCGACCATTGCCTTCGTTTCCCAAAGAATAATGATGTAGGGTAGGACCCTAATCGACCGATCTTTCACGAAAGAGCGGAATCCCGCGAAGAACACGAAGAACGCGAGGGGAAAAAGAGGGGAAACACAAGAGAATCACTAAACCAACACAAGAAAGTCACACATGTGCTAGATCCTCGGATACATAAGAGTTCACACGGTACACGATCAACTAGGGACGATACAAGGGTAACAGTCTTCTCCATGAGGAGGTCTTGATGTTCTTCTCCACAAGGAGGTCTTGAATCCAAAGGGATCTTCTCCGAAGAGGCCGTGGTCTCTCACGAGGAGTAGATCCGATGTGGATGAGCGTAGCTCTATCTCTTAAAATGAGCTAAACCAATGCTAACCCTAGAAAGTCGGACGAGGTGGAGTATATATAGTCTTAGTGCAAAAGAGGGGGGGGGGTGAAGGGGTACATGGGCTGCGGCCCAACACAAAACATCGCATAGGCGTCGGACGTCCGGGAGTCACCGGTCGTCCGGAGGCTCGCGAGGGTCCGGACGTCCGGTGCCTGTCGGACGTCCGTAGATTCGGCTCGGGTGGTCTTCGGTCGGACGTCCGGTCAGGGTCGGTCGGCCGAGGAGCGTCGGTCGTCCTTGGAGCGTCGGAAGTCCGTCGTTTTGGCTCGGGTGTGGAAGTGTCGGACGTCCGGTCTGGGTCGGACGTCCGGAGCCTGGAGGTCGTCGGACGACCGGTCCTGGCCGGTCGTCTGGAGCCTGTAGCTTCTTCTTCATCACTTCTTCTTCTCCATCGTCACATCCATCTTCCTATTTCTCTTCTCCTTGCTCCTTAGCTTCTCCATGATACCTGAGCATTCACAAAGTGTACGTATGAGGTAGTAGCCATGCCTCATGTGCATCAAAGTGGAAATGTGAGAGGAGAGATGGCACCTCGGTTTAAAGAGCTCTTGCACGTGCTCGTGTCATGGGTCCAAGAGGTGTCGTAGGAGATGTAGTTTGGTCCATGGGGATGGCCTTGGGATGCTCCGCATCATCTCCCCTCCCTTGGGGAAGATCCGTCCTCAGATCAAATTCTTCATCACCATGGAAGGGAGAGAGGTCTTTGACATTGAAGATGTCACTCACGTTGTACTTGTTGCATGGGAGGTCGATCTTGTAAGCGTTGTTGTTGTATCGTGCGAGCACCTTGAAGGGTCCATCCGCTCGAGGTCGAAGCTTGGACTTGCGTTCTTGTGGAAAACGGTCCTTGCGAAGGTGTATCCACACGAGATCACCAATGTTGAAGACCATAGGGTGCTTGTTGAAGTCGAGCTTGGACGCAAGGCATTGAACTTGGCGCTCGATGGTGTTCCTTGTATCTTCATGCACCTTCTTGAGATGTGTCGCTCTTGCACTAGCATCCAAATTGATGCGCTCTTGGAGTGGTAGAGGGAGAATGTCCAATGGTGACAAAGGGTTGAATCCGTAGACGACCTCGAAGGGGGACTTGCCAGTTGTTGAGTGTCTTGCTTGGTTGTAGGCGAACTCGGTGATAGGTAGGCACTCCTCCCACTCCTTGATGTTCTTCTTGATGAGTACTCAAAGTAGAGCGGAGAGTGTGCGATTGGTAACTTCCGTTTGGCCATCGGTTTGTGGATGATACGCCGTGGAGAAAAGTAGCTTGATTCCGAGCATGGCGCATAGGGTCTTCCAAAAGTAGCTAAGGTACTTGACGTCGCGGTCCGAGACGATCGTCTTTGGCACTCCATGTAGACGCAATATTTCCCTACAAAAGAGAGTAGCAACATGTGAAGCATCGTCTATCTTGTTGCAAGGAATGAAATGTGGCATTTTTGAGAAACAGTCTACAACGACAAATACCGAATCCTTCCCATTTCGAGTCGTAGGCAAACCAAGTACAAAGTCCATGCTAATGTCTTCCCATGGTTGATATGGAATTGGTAGAGGCATATAAAGGCCATGGGATTGAGCTTTGGACTTAGCTTTGCGACATGTAGAGCATCGGTTGGTGAAGCGGTTGACGTCGCAAAACATCTTTGGCCAAAAGTAGTTCTTCGAGAGCGTGGCGAACGTCTTGTCACGTCCAAAATGTCCCATTAAGCCTCCTCCATGAGATTCCTGCAAAAGCAACAAACGAAGAGAAGGCTCGGGGATGAAAAGTTTGTTAGCTCTCATAAGATATCCATCTTGGATGTAATAGCGTTCCCAAGAGGTATGCGTCAAACACTTGGCATAAGGAGTAGCAAAGGTAGGATCATGCTCATACAAGTCTTTTATGTGCTCAAAGCCAATGACATCCAATTCAAGTTGAGTAAAAAGCATGCATATGCGAGAAAGGGAATCCACCACAATGTTTTCTTTACCTTTAATGTACTTGATGACATAAGGAAAAGACTCAATAAATTCACTCCATTTAGCATGACGCTTGTTCAACTTGGTTTGGCCCTTAAGATACTTGAGCGTTTCATGATCGGTATGAATGATAAACTCATGAGGGCGAAGATAGTGTTCCCATTCATGCAAAACGCGGACTAAAGCATATAGCTCTTTGTCATAGATGGGGTAATTGAGTTGCGCGCCGGAGAGTTTCTCACTAAAGTAAGCTATGGGGCGCTTCTCTTGCGTTAACACACCTCCTATGCCATTACCACTAGCATCGCAATGAATCTCAAAGGGTTTGTCAAAGTTGGGTAATGCAAGCACGGGAGCATGAGTAAGCAAATTCTTAAGCTCATTGAAAGAGGTATCTTGGGATGGCCCCCAAACAAAAGGCGCATTCTTCTTGCTCAAAGCATACAAAGGCAAAGCAATGGTGCTAAAATCTTTCACAAAGCGACGATAGAAACCCGCAAGGCCAAGAAAGCTACGCACTTGATGCAAATTGGTTGGTTGTGGCCAAGTCTTAATAGCATTGATCTTGGACTCATCAACATGAACACCCTTAGAGGAAACAACAAAACCCAAGAAAACGAGCTTGTCAATTTCAAAAAGGCATTTCTCCATATTAGCATAGAGATGCTCTTTTTGAAGAGTTTCCAAAATGGTTCGGACATGGGTGACATGCTCTTTGAGAGACTTGCTAAAAACAAGGATACCATCGAAGTAGACCACAACAAACGCACCAATGTAAGGGCGAAAGACATGATTCATAAGACGCATAAAAGTACCCGGTGCTTCCGAGAGACCCATAGGCATGACTAACCACTCATATAAGCCAAACTTGGTTTTGAAAGCGGTTTTCCATTCATCACCCTCTTGTATGCGGATTTGATAGTAACCACTCTTAAGATCAATTTTGGAAAATATAGTGGCACCGCTAAGCTCATCAAGCATATCATCAAGGCGTGGAATGGGATACCTATAGCGAACGGTGATAGCATTGATATGTCTACAATTGGAGCACATGCAAAAGCTACCGTCTCATTTTGGCACAAGACTGACCGGGACGGCACAAGGGCTCAAACTTTCATGCACATGTCCATGGTCTATGAGATGCTTTACTTGTTTTTGTATTTCTTTGGTTTCTTCGGGGTTGACGCGGTAGGGAGCTTTGTTCGAAAGCGGTGCTCCAGGGATGAGGTCAATGCGGTGCTCAATGCCTCGTAGTGGAGGTAGTCCCGGAGGTAGCTCGTCAGGGAAAACATCGTGAAATTCCTGCAAAAGAGAAGATAACACTAGAGGAAGAGTGTGAGAAGTGCTAGTTTGTGGTGCATTGTCCTTGCACACAAGGACATAGTGTAGGACACTAGATGGCTTCTCACACACTCCTCTTATCTCACTTTTGGTGACAAATAGGACTAAGTTCTTCTTTTCGCTCACCGTGGAGGTGTTCAATTTGGGCTTGTGGCACTCACTCTCTTTTTGGTGGCTCGCTCTCTCACTATGGTCTCCATGATGGGTGGCTTGCTTGTCGGCGATCACTTGGCTTGGTGACATTGGATGAAGGACGTACTCCTTGCCCTTCATCTTGAATATGTAGTGGTTCGTTTGGCCGTTGTGGATGACTCCTCTATCAAATTGCCATGGGCGTCCAAGGAGAATGTGGCAAACAGCCATTGGAACGTCGTCGCACTCCAAGGTGTCTTTGTAGGCGCCAATTTTGAAGGAGACTTGTACTCGGTGCTCGACTTGGATAGTACCGGAGTCGCTAAGCCATTTCACTTTGTATGGATGTGGGTGCTTCGTCTTGGGCAATTGGAGCTTGGAGCAAAGTTCTTCACTTGCGGGGTTATGACAACTCCCTCCATCGATGATGACCTTGATGGATCGTCCATTGATGCCGGCCTTGGTGTGGAATATGTGGCATCTTTGGTCTTCTTCTTGGTGATGTTGGAGAGTCAAGACTTTGGAGACGACAAGAGCGGGACTTGAGTCTTCATCGCAAAAGACTTGTTCCTCTTCATCGTTCACTTGCCGGTGCATGGCGACTTTCTCAAGAGCGTCCATTTCTCCTTCACTCATTGAATCGTAGGTGCCGTCGTCGTTGAGGATCATTGTCCGCTTGTTGGTGCACTCATAGGACTTGTGGCCTCGGCCTCCGCATGTGAAGCATTTGAAGGAACTTGTCTTGACGGTCTCATCGGTTGGAGTGGATGATGATGAAGCTCTCGGCTTGAAGTTGCTAGTAGTAGGAGGATGACTTGGAGTTGACGAAGCTTTCTTGGAACTCGACTTGTCGATGTTGCTTGTAGAAGGCTTGATAGACGGTGTTGGAGTCGTTGAAGCTTGGTTGTTGGAGAAGACGTAGGACTTGGATGAGAACTTGGCATACTTGAAATCGTCTTGCACTTGACGTTCCGCTTTGGTAGCTTGATGCACTAGCTCGATGAGGTTCGAGTATGGTTTGAAGTCGGCGATCTTCTTGATAGGATGGTTGAGTCCATTCAAGAAACGTGCCATAGTTTGCTCATCGTCTTCCGTGACATTGGCTCTTATCATGGCAATCTCCATCTCCTTGTAGTACTCTTCAACGCTCTTGGTTCCTTGCTTGAGTAGTTGGAGTTTCTTTAAGAGGTCACGGTTGTAGTAGGTAGGCACAAAGAGTGCTCTCATGACATCCTTCATTTGCGCCCAAGTAGTGATGGGTGGTTCATCTCTTGCTTCTCGGCACTCGATAACTTGTTCCCACCAAATGAGGACATAGTCTTGGAACTCAAGGGATGACATCGTGATCTTCTTCTCTTCTTCATAGTTGTGCAAATGGAAGATTTTGTCGACCTTCAATGCCCATGAAAGGTACTCTTCAGGATCATTGCTTCCTTTGAACTTGGGCATGGTGAACTTGAGCTTTCCATAGCGTTGCTCTTCATTGTGTTGGGGTCAGGGATGATGACGCCCGTGTTGTAGATGATTGTCAAGCTCGTGTCGCTCTTGGTGAGGAGGGTCGTCAACCTCATGTTGGACTTGTCGTGGAGGATGTCCATTCTCTTCATGCTCTTGATGAACTTGATGTTCTTGGTGAGCTGGTGGAGGAGCTTGTCGAGCTCGAGGAGGAACTTGAGGAACGTGATGGTGCACGCGAGCTTGATGTCGTTGTTCATGAAGTTCTTCACGAAATGGTTCTTCTTGTTCTCGAGCTTGTCGGCCTCGGTTGGCTATGGCTCGACTTGAATCTTGGAGGGCTTGTTGTGCCTCAAGTGCTCGAGCTTCACGGAGTTGTTGTTCTTGGCGTTGTGCTTCAGCATCTTGTGCAACTTGGTGTAGACGCACTCGCTCTTCCTCTTCATGTTGGAGTTGTCGTTGCCGTTCTCGTGCTAATGCAAAAGCCTCTTGGGTTTTACGTCGTTGATGCTCTTGAGAGTTGGTGTCGCGTAGAGGATTGAGGCTTGCTTGACGATCGTTGCGCGCGGCACGGCGTAGAGTGTTCGATGTTGGTGTACTTGAGCCGGGGATGGTGAAGTTGGAGTGTCGACTTGAGCGGGTCCTTCTTGATGAAGACTAAGTGGAATAAGAGCGGTTGAGCAACAAAGCGCGAATCTCGTCCATCCTTGCGTCATTCTCTTGCTTGTGATCGTCGAGCTTGTGGTCGAAGTAGTCCCTTGTACGTTTCTTGGAGAGTCGCAAGTCGGCAGCGAGGTTGTCGATGCGTTCGCTCATTGCTTGTTGCTCTTGATGCAAAGCACGTTGTGCACCAAAGAGGTGGCTCTTGGTGACGTAGGAGTTCACATCAACGTCGTGCTCAATGAAGAGTGGGTTTGTAGAAGTACTCGGCCTATTCATCATCCCAAGAAAAATTTGAGTGGTAGAAAGAGAAGAACGAATACCAAATGTACCTTGACCGAAGTTGAAAGTGGATCGATGATCACTCCAATATAGGACAGGGAAATAGCATAATTGGTACTAGCTCTTGTCGGTTTCTCACACCTACACAAGTAAAAGCTTATGGTGGAGCTTGGTTAGGATGGTGGCACAAAATTTGATGCAATTGTAAGTGAGCTTCAATAATGTTGGAAAAGATTCGCAAGATGCAATGTAACAAGTAGACCAAGCATATAAGGTACACGGAAACACACACGCAAAAGATAAGTGGGGTCGTGCAACCAAGGGTGAGCCAAAATGTGGGATCCACAAAAATGCTTGTTGCACAACACTACAGAGACGCTAGCACGATTGCACAATAGGCGGATACAAAGAGCTTGTGCACAACCTACTTAGCAAAAATGCAATGACTTCTATCCTAAGTATGTTCTATGCAAGTTGTTTCGATGATATGATCCAAGATGATCGAGTATGACAATCTTAATGTTGTATGATGCTATGGTTCTTGCTTAAAAGCTTGTTTGGCTCTTTGATGCTTGAGCTCTTTTCTCATGCAATGCTTGACGAACCAAGATAGCAATTGTGCATGCGATGACAACTTTGTGACACAAGAGATGATACCAATATATGCAACAATGATGTATGTATGCTATGGGAAGTATGATCACTAATGTGCACAAGTCTTGTTGCCGGGAATACTCAATGGCTAGTCTCGATGGGTAAGCAACGCAAAGGAGTAAGGCTATGATGGCTATCAATGTAATGGAAAGAATGATGTATCACGATACTAAGACAAGGTTACCGTTCTTGCTTACGGTATGGTGTCAAAATGGTGGACCGAATACCAAGATGTAGTCGAGGTGGTCGTTGTTGATGACGCGTCCGTGGCGAAGATGAGCGGCGGTGATGTTGATGTCGAACCGTACCTAGATAGCCGAAACACAAAAGGATACGGGACCGCAACTCAAATTCTCAAAGATCGAAGTGGCAACACTTGTCGTCGGAGTATGAAACGGTTAAGCAATGGTGGTGATATGCGGAAGTGGTGATGGTGTATAGGTGGTAGGAGTGCGTATGCGGAAATGTGGGGCGGTGGTGGAGCAAAACTGAAAAAAAATTCAGTTTCGTCAGGGTTCGTCGGACGTTCGGGTTGGGTCGGTCGTCCCGTCGTCGGACGTCCTGGCTGGGTCGGACATTCGGGCTGGGTCGGACGTCCGGGCTGGGTCAGACGTCTGGTGCCTGGGTGAATTTCGGGCACGGGAAGAACTTCACGTGTTCGTGATGGGGATGACGAAAATGGTCAAATCCGGAGGATTTTTTTGGATGGAAAGGGTGGGGAAAGGGTTGAAAACCTAGATCCACTCAAAACAAAGCAAATCCACGGATCCAAACCAACAAAATCTCAACACACAAACACAAAAAAAATTTGGGGCTATTTTTGTGGGGAATTTTTTCGAATTAGGACGAAAAATAACAAAACAAGGCTAGAAAACAACGAGGGAGGCTCCGAAATCGTGATCAACGTGGCTCTAGATACCAAGATGATGTAGGGTAGGACCCTAATTGCCCAATCTTTCACGAAAGGAGCGTAATCCCACGAAGGAAACGAAGAACGCGAGGGGAAAAAGAGGGGAAACACAAGGGAAACACAAGAGAATCACTAAACCAACACAAGAAAGTCACACATGTGCTAGATCCTCGGATACATAAGAGTTCACACGGTACACGATCAACTAGGGACGATACAAGGGTAACGGTCTTCTCCGTGAGGAGGTATTGATGTTCATCTCCGCAAGGAGGTCTTGAATCCAAAGGGATCTTCTCTAAAGAGGCCGCAGTCTCTCATGAGGAGTAGATCTGATGTGGATGAGCGTAGCTCTATCTCTTAAAATGAGCTAAACCAACGCTAACCCTAGAAAGTTTGACGAGGTGGAGTATATATAGTCTTAGTGCAAAAAGAGGGGGGCGAAGGGGTACATGGGCTGTGGCCCAACACGAAACAACGCACAAGCGTCGGTCGTCCGGGAGTCACCGGTCGTCCAGAGGCTCGCGAGGGTCTGGACGTCCGGTGCCTATCGGACGTCCGTAGATTCGGCTCGGGTGGTCTTCGGTCGGACGTCCGGCCGGGGTCGGTCGGCCGAGGAGCGTCGCTCGTACATGGAGCGTCGGAAGTCCATTGTTTTGGCTTGGGTGTGGAAGTGTCAGACGTCCGGACTGGGTCGGTTGTCCGGAGCCTGGAGGTCGTTGGACATCCGGTCCTGGCCGGTTGTCCGAAGCCTGTAGCTTCTTCTTCATCACTTCTTCTTCTCCGTCGTTACATCCATCTTCCTCTTCATCTTCTCCTTGCTCCTTAGCTTCTCCATGATACCTAAGCATGCACAAAGTGTCCGTATGTGGTAGTAGCCATGTCTCATGTGCATCAAAGTAGAAATGTGAGAGGAGAGATGTCACCTCGGTTTCAAGAGCTCTTGCATGTGCTCGTGTCATGGGTCCAAGAGGTGTCGTAGGAGATGTAGTTGGGTCCACAGGGATGGCCTTGGGATGCTCCACATCAAATAATCTCCACATTCCTTTGTGTGTTGTGCCGAAGAAGTGCTGAAGACTCCGCGACCCTTCTGGATTGAACTCCCATAGGCAGAGAGGCCGTCGCTGGCACGGTAGGGTCCGACGAACTAGCATTACATGAACGACGTTGGCTATGTCGATGTCCCTCTCAATGAGGCTTCGGATGCGACTTTGCAGAGTTCGCACATCATTCATTGATCCCCAATCTAGCCCCTTGTTAATCCACGATGCAAGCTGAGTTGGGGGGTTGGATCGAAATGCGGGCGCGGTTGCCCACTTGGAGCTGCGGGGCTCGGTGATATAGAACCACCCCTGCTACCACAGATCAGAAGACTTGGTGAAGGATCCTTTCAGCCAAACGGTGCTAGCAAGCTTGCTCACTATGGCGCCGCCGCACTCGGCCTGCGCCCCCTCTACCACTTGCGGCTTCACACCAAAGGTCTTGATCCACAAACCGAAGTATGGAGGAGTTCGAAGGAGGGCTTCGCAAGTGACGGTAAATGTCGAGATAAGAAGAATAGAGTCTGGGGCCAAATCGTGGAAGTCTATCCCGTAATAGAACATGAGCCGTCGGACGAAGGGGTTAAGTGCAAACCCCAACCCACAGAGGAAGTGGGACACGAACACGACCCTCTCGCCGGATCTAGGGGTGGGAATAACCTACCCCTTGGTAGGAAGCCGATGACGGATTTTAGCGGTCAGGTACCTCGCCGCCCGAAGCTTTGCAATGTCTTCCTCCGTAACAGAAGAAGCTACCCACCGGCCTTGACGGCTAGATTCAGACATGATTGGGGCTGGTGGCGACCGAAACCCGGGTGTTGGAACTTGGGGTAGCACGGGTTGAGGAAGAGGCAAGCGTGGAAGAAAAAGACGGGTCTGTACCCCTATATAAAGGCTGCAAATATCAAACGTCTCCTCTCGAGCCTCAAAAACTTGCTTGTTTCCAAGGAGTTCTACCCAAGCGACGGTTGGGTTACCCATGTCCGGGTCGATAGAAATCCCTTAAAAAAGGGAGGCACGATCTCCGCTTGGATAAGATGTGCCAATAAGGCCACGTCTTGGGACGTGGGGCGACGGGCCAACTAAAATGGTTCGCAAGTAGTGGCTAGGCAGGCGTGGTGTCATATTACCAAAAGGTGGTCGGTGGGTCGAACCCACGAAATATTATGTCCTTTGCGGTTGTGTATACAAGTCCGGATACAATCATCACATCTGAAGATCAACTAGGAGTTCGGAAGGGGGAACCCGCCTAGCAATGCCGAATACAATCTACGCGCCAGACTCCTCGCATTGAAGCTAGATTCAGGGGCTACTAAGGGAGTCCTGGACTAAGGGGTCCTCGGGCGTCCGGCCTGTTATCCATGGGCCGAACTAATGGGCTGTGAAGATATGAAGGCCGAAGACTGTACCTGTGTCCGGATTGGACTCTCCTTGGCGTGGAAGGCAAGCTTGGCAACCGATTATGAAGATTCCTTCTTATGTAACCGACTCTATGTAAACCCTAGATCCCCCCGGTGTCTATATAAACCAGAGGGGTTAGTCCCGAAAGGAGATACTCATTACCATAGTCATACAAGCTAGGCTTCTAGGGTTTAGCCATTACGATCTCGTGGTAGATCAACTCTTGTAACACTCATATTCATCAAGATCAATCAAGCATGACGTAGGGTATTACCTCCATAGAGAGGGCCCGAACCTGGGTAAACATCGTGTCCCCTGTCTCCTGTTACCATCGATCCTAGACGCATAGTTCCGGACCCCCTACCCGAGATCCACTAGTTTTGACACCGACAGTCTTGTCTTCTAGTCATCGTCTAGTCTTGTGGGCTCTTTGTCTCCACAAAGATTTGTATGTCACCATGGAGGTGCCTCCCGTGCCTTGGTTCCAATGTGGTTGATGGTGTTGGAACCCTTGGGCTAAAGGGTGGCGCGCTCTGCTGGCGTTGGGCAAGTTGCTCCGGCAAGGCTCTCGCCGGGGCTGCGGAGGCCGCCCCGGCAAGGGTCTTGCCGGGGGAGTCCACCTCGCCCTCTTGCTCTTTGTGTCTCTGGTCTTGGCGTTGTTCTGGTTGTCTTGTGCTCCTGCTTCCTTCCTTTGCCCCACTAAGCGTGGCTGTAGGTGCGGCTCTGACTTCCCATGCACAAGTAGAGGGGTAAAAAGGAGAGCCCGTACTTTTGTACACCGACAGGAGCCCCCGGGCCTGGGCCACACATAAGCGTAACACGTTGTTGGGCCGGGCCCAGAACGGTGCGCGGGCATGCGGGCAGAGTTTTACTGCGGTAATTCCCTTACCTGTCGCGCTTCCCCATGACCCATGTCGAATGCCTGACGCGGGGGTCATGCGCGGAATGACCACAGCATGCTTGCGTCATCCATGGTGAATAGTAAAGAGGCGGCTTGCATGTTCTCTTGAAACGACGGAGCCGCCGCTCATTTACTCTCTCCGCCTCGGAACCGTCGTTCCACGTTTCCCACTACACCTGCTCCTTACGCCACGTATGCCGAATGCACGGCGCGGGGTAGGTGACAGACACATGGAATATGGGAAGGCGTGCGGGGGTCGATACTCACGTGCCTTCGATTGGGCTGGGAGGGTGGTCGATGGCCTCGCTTGCTGCCACTTTAATGAGCCAGATTTGAGCGGGCTCTTCAGGGGCGTAGAGCTAGTCTTTCGGCCTCGCCTCCCCAACTATAAAAAGGGAACTCAGGGGCAGGAGGAAGAGCATCTCCTTGCGTCTCTCCTTCGTCTCCATCCCCACTCACGGTCATGGCGAGGGGGCATGGCCGCGACCATTCTTCTGCGGAGGCGACTAGGTCCTCCTCCCGACAGAGGGCTGCGGTGGCCAAGGAAGAGCCAGATGCCCAGGGTGACAGCCATGCTCGAGGCGGGGCCGCCAGACAGGGCCCCGGTCGGCGAGGCGGTCGAGGCAGAGGTGGCCGTGGAAGGGGGATGCCTACGTCGTCTCCGTCTCCGTCGCCATCTCCTTCGCCAACTCCTCCTGCTTCGCCGAGTGGCCATGTCAGGGACTCGGTGCTCGAGTTTATCCTGCAGCTGCGTGGGCCGCTGCAGCGCCGCCTTCGTCTTCCTCGGGCGCTCGCGAGGGTGCTGGAGATCGACCAGCCACTGCGGCTGAGGCTTCACATGAAGGGGTGTTGCCATGGCGACATGTGGGTGAATGCAGGGTTCCCCGCCCCTCAAGTGATGCTCCTTCGCCAGGGCTGGAAAACCTTCGCACGTGCCCATTGCTTAATGGATGGGCACGTCCTCTGCTTCAAGCTAGCGGAGAGCGATTTGCTCTCCGTCAAGGTCTTTGGGCGCTCGGGACACATGCTAGGGTGCTGTGCGGAGAGCTCGACTGATGTCGAAAGCTCCTCTTCGGGCAAGAGTGACGAGGAGGACAACGACAATGACGACGAGAGTAGTGGGCGGGAGGATGACGGGTCCGACTAGGCGTGAGGCACACCGTTCCTGGGCGACGCCGACAGTACCATCACCTGCATCGCGAGCTCCTTGAACTTCTTGGGGTTGTCGCCTTGGGCGGATGGTGTTGGAGGGACAGGGAAGACGAAGAAGGTGGGTGGCGGGCCGTCAAGTCGGAGTATGATGGCCTCGACGCCTTCGTTGCGTATTGCCGGACCGCTGCCTCATCTTCCGGCTCTTCCTTCGACACCGTCATCACCGGCCTCCTATCGGAGGATCCCCGATATGTTCTCTTGGTGTAGTCTGCTGCTCGTACCTCGCCTAGGCACTCCTTTTTCCCTTCCGCGATCTTGTTCTGTTTCCTGAGGAGAGGGACAAGAATGGGATTACGGGCATCTTATCTCTTTTTAGTTTTTAGCCTACGAGCCTTTGTAAGATTTAAATCTCGTAACCCCCTTGCTCATGTATGCATTCCATACGAATTGTACTTGTAAGCAACATATTAATGATGAGAAGGGTGTTTGCCAAGTTTTGTTTGCGCGTGGGTGAGGGCCACACCAAGGAACGAGTCCTCGTTATCTTAAGATAAACATTGTACCCCAGCAACAGGCCTTGCCGTCTTTCTACTCTATAGCTCGGCTACACTCACGCCCTTGGCAGAGGTAGGGGCTGAGTAGGATTAGGCCCTTTGCTTGTCCCCTTCCCACCACACTACAACCAAGTTCCGGCCCAAAGTAAGGTTTTCGGACACGGGACAGAGGGAGCAAGATGGTATGAGAGAGAGCGAAGTCTCGTACGTTCAAGTTTCATACGGAGGCACAGAGTGGGGAAAGAAACTTATCTGATGTCGCAAACCTCGGCAACCTTGGCTTGCCATGATCGTATCCTTAGACCTGCAGCCCCCCGGCAACCTTGGCTTATCGGGGTCGGGGTGTCGGCATGTTCTCTTTCTTCCAAAATAGCTCAGCAGAAATGCCCACGCACCCTGCGAACCAAAAATGACGAGAAGAAACAGATAGATGCATACTCGACCTCTATGCTATGGGTTAGTTGCCGCCGAGCACTATCAACCCTAACACAGAGAGAGACTCAACCTAGCATGCATGCTAAAACTTAGGGCGCCAGCGCTTCATTTATTTGTGCTCAGGGTCAGTGCCCGGCTTTGCACAAAGGGTTACATGCCTTGCCGGCAAGGCTTGTACAAAAGGTGGTTTGCCGGGGAGCCCGACAACCATGCCTTATGGGTAAACTTGCGAAGATGTTCGATGTTCCAGGAGTTGCTCACTGGAATACCATCTTCGGTCTCCAAGCAGACTGCGTCGGGCCTGGTGACTCGTATTACCCGAGAAGGGCCTTCCCACTTTGGCGTCAACTTGTTGGAATTCTTGGCCGACTGAGTGTGCTGAAGAACAAGGATGCCTTCCTCAAACCTTTGGTGAACCTTACAGCTATGATAGCGACACAAGGCTTGCTGGTAGCATGCATCTCGCACAGCCGCCCGAAGACGATCTTCCTCAAGGAGCGTTGCGTCATCTTGCCGCAACTGCTCTTGCTCAAGCTCATCATAAGCGAGCACTCGAGGTGACCCGTGCATGAGTTCCATGGGGAGAACTGCTTCTGCCTCGTAAATGAGGGAGAAAGGGGTCTGGCCGGTGGCTTGATTTGGTGTCGTTCTGATTGACCAAAGAACCGTTGGCAATTCATCAATCCAGCGCCGTCCGCACTTGTGTACGATATCAAAAGTTCTTGTCCGGAGGCCTCGCAATACTTCAGCATTTGCCCTCTCAGCCTGGTCGTTGCTTCGTGGGTGTGCAACAGAAGCAAAATAGACATTGCTGCCGACGTCCTGTATGTACTGCAAGAAGGTGCGGCTCATGAACTGCGTGCCGTTGTCGGTGATGACTCTATTTAGCACACCAAAACGACAGACTAGTCCCTTGAAGAACTTGACGGCCGACTGTGCTGTCACCTTTCTCACTGCCTCCACCTCGGGCCACTTTGTGAACTTGTCGATTGCAATGTACAAGTACTCAAAGCCCGCGACAACACGGGGAAAGGGGCCAGGAAAGAGGGATTGTCTGGAGAGCTTGAGCTGGTTGACGATTCTTCTTTGAATGGAACTGGAACGCTTCACACTTGGTTACTAAGGCCATTGCATCCTGGAGGGCAGTGGGCCAAAAGAAACCTTGCCGGCAAGGGCCCTTGACCCTATGTGGGAGCCACATATTCCTCTGTGGATCTCTGCCAACAGCTCCAGTCCTTCCTCCTAGGGAATTGATACGTCTCCAACGTATCTATAATTTTTGATTGCTCCATTCTATTATATTATCTATTTCGGATGTTAGTGGGCTTTATTTTACACTTTTATATCATTTTTGGGACTAACCTACTAACCGGAGGCCCAACCCAAATTGCTGTTTTTTTGCCTATTTTAGAGTTTGGCCGAAAAGGAATAGCAAACGGAGTCCAAACGGAATGAAACCTTTGGGAACGTGATTTTCTCAACAAACGTGATCCAGGAGACTTGGAGTGGGCGTCAAGAAACATTCGAGGAGGCCACGAGGCAGGGGGCGCGCCTACCCCCTGGGCGCACCCTCCACCCTCGTGGGCCCCGTGTTGCTCCACCGACCTACTTCTTCCTCCTATATATATCCACGTACCCCCCAAACATCCAGGAGCACCATGAAAACCTAATTCCACTGCCGCAACCTTTTGTACCTGAGAGATCCCATCTTGGGATCTTTTCCGGAGCTCCACTGAGGGGGGCATTGATCATGGAGGGCCTCTACATCAACTCGATGGCCTCTCCGATGATGTGTGAGTAGTTTATTTCATACCTTCGGGTCCATAGTTATTAGCTAGATGGCTTTTTCTCTCTCTTTGGATCTCAGTACAAAGTTCTCCTCGATCTTCTTGGAGATCTATTCGATGTAATCTTCTTTTGCGGTGTGTTTGTCAAGATCCGATGAATTGTGGGTTTATGATCCAGATTATCTATGAACAATATTTGATTCTTCTTTGAATTCTTTTATGTATGATTGGTTTATCTTTGCAAGTCTCTTCGAATAATCAGTTTGGTTTGGCCTACTAGATTGATCTTTCTTGCAATGGTAGAAGTGCTTAGCTTTGGGTTCAATCTTGCGGTGCTCGATCCCAGTGACAGAAAGGGAAACGACACATATTGTATTGTTGCCATCGAGGATAAAAAGATGGGGTTTATATCATATTGCATGAGTTTATCCCTCTACATCATGTCATCTTACTTAAAGCATTACTCTGTTCTTATGAACTTAATACTCTAGATGCATGCTGGATAGCGGTCGATGTGTGGAGTAATAGTAGTAGATGCATAATCGTTTCGGTCTACTTGTCACGGACGTGATGCCTATATACGTGATCATACCTAGATATTCTCATAACTATGCTCAATTCTATCAATTGCTCAACAGTAATTTGTTTACCCACCGTAATACTTATGCTCTTGAGAGAAGCCACTAGTGAAACCTATGGCCCCCGGGCCTATCTTCCATCATATTAATCTTCCAACACTTAGCTATTTCTATTGCCATTTATTTTACTTTGCATCTTTATTTCTCTTTATCATAAAAATACCAAAAAAATTATCTTATCATATCTATTAGATCTCACTCTCGTAAGTGACCGTGAAGGGATTGACAACCCGTTTATCGCGTTGGCTGCGAGGTTCTTATTTGTTTGTGTAGGTGCGTGGGACTCGAGCGTGATCTCCTACTGGATTGATACCGTGGTTTTCAAAAACAGAGGGAAATACTTATGCTACTTTACTGCATCACCCTTTCCTCTTCAAGGGAAAATCAACGCAGTGCTCAAGAGGTAGTAGGAATGCACTTCGATTTCACACCGTTCGGTCTTTTTCTGTACAGAACATCGTCGACGAACTGATACATGGAAGATCGACGGGCTACTTTCTCCACCTCTTCCTGCTCCTTAGGAAGTTCCCCTGTTTGGAGGAGTCGGATGGTATGCTGCGCCCATGACGGAGCCTGAGGCTCGACGACAAGGGCTAAAGGCGTTTCCTCTGCCATGGGAGTGGCTGTCTCTACGGCCAGGGCTTGACGCCCTGCCGGAGTCTGTTGCCCCATGGCAGGCCTAGTGTCCAAGGCAACGTCTTTGTCAGCGGCTCCTGGAAGCTCGATGGGAAAGTACTTGCCAGGGCCTGATTTCCTTCGCTTGTTCTGCCCTGTCGATGGTTCAACGGATGGTTGAGTTAATCGAAGCACAAAAGTACCTGGTTCCACAGGAAATTTGAAGGCAGCGCGTTTCGACAAGTAGTCGGCGATGCTGTTCTCCACTCGGGGAGCATGCTCCGCTTGTATACCGTCAAAACACTCTTCCAGCTTCCTAACTTCATCTACGTAGGCCTCCATCAATGGGCTTTGATAATCTTTGTTAACTTGCTTGATGACATGCTGTGAATCACCCTTGACGATGATCTTCTTGATTCCGAGGTCTGCCGCGATCCTGAGACCGGCAAGTAACCCCTCATATTCAGCAGTGTTGTTGTTGACATCTCCCTGGGAAAGTGCATCTAGACTACATACTTGAGGTGCTCTCCGGTGGGTGCGACGAGTAGCACACCAGCACCGGCGCCTTACAGCGAGAAAGCCCCATCAAAGTACATAATCCAGTCGCGACTTGTCTCCTGAATCCCTTCGTCGGGCGTTGAGGTCCATTCCTCAATGAATTACGCCAAGGCTCTTCTCTGAATTTTCGAAGTGCTTTCAAACTTCAAACCAAAGCTTGACAGTTCCAAAGCCCATTCCACAATCCTCCCGGTTGCGTCTGGGTTATGCAATATTCTTTGCAATGGGAAGCGGGTGACGACGGTGATTTCGTGTGCTTGGAAGTAATGACACATCTAGTACATTAACCTAGCCCCCTGCAGGAGGGAGCTGACAAAGTAAACTGGGTGCTGCATCATCTTCCTTTTCTATACTATTTCATTTGGTTGCATTGCTTCTGCTTCGCCAGTGACAGACTTCGCCGGGGGCCTTGCCTTACCGGCACCAGGCCCTGCCGGGAGGAGCTCCAGTTTGCCATCCGCCAGCCCTGCTGTTGCCATTGCCTCTTCGTCGACCTCCCTCTGTGCCACTAGCGCGGCGCTGACCACTTGGTTCGTTGCCGCTAGATATAGCAGCAACGGTTCTTGTGGTTTAGGCGCAACCAGTATTGGCGTAGAGGAGAGGTACTTCTTCAAATCCTGCAGGGCCACCTCGGCCTCTGGGGTCCATTCCATTGGGCCTGCCTTTTCAAGATTTTGAAAAAGGTAAGGGCACGTTCAGCAGACTTGGAGATGAATCTGCTCATGGCGGCAACGCAGCCATCGAGCCGACGTACATCCTTGATCCGCCTAGGTGCCTCAATCTGCTCAATGGCCTTGATCTTGTTTGAATTCGCTTTGATCCCACACTGTGACACAAAGAACACGAGAAGTTTGCCAGACGGAACACTGAAGACACACTTCTCAGGATTCAGCTTGAGGTTGATCTTGCACAAATTTGCAAATGTCTCTTCCAAATCTTGTACGAGTGTCGCCCTGTCCTTGGTTTTGACCACTATGTGATCCATATAAGCTTCCATGTTTCTATGTAGCTAGGGCTCAAAACTAATTTGGACTGCTCTTCCAAACATTGAGCCAACACTCTTCAACCCAAAAGGCATTTGTAAGAAACAATACATACCACATGGGGTGATGAGTGATGTCTTCTCTTCATATTCTCTCATCATGAAGATCTGGTGGTATCCTGAGTAGGCGTCAGGGAACGATAACAAGTCGCACCCGACCGTAGAGTAAACAATCTGGTCAATGCACGGCAACGGGAAAGGGTCCTTCGGACATGCCTTATTGATATCTGTGTAATCAATACACAGCCTCCACTTCCCCATTTGCCTTGCGCACCACCACCGGATTGGCCAACCATGTCGGATGAAGTACTCCCCTCACCAAGCCTACCGCTTCTAACTTCCTGATCTCCTTCGTGATGAACTCCTGCCGTTCCAAAGCTTGCTTCCTAACCTTCTGCTTGACGGGTCACGCATGAGGACAGACAGCAAAATGGTGCTCAATCACCTCCCTGGGAACGCCGGGGATGTTGGATGCTCGCCATGCAAACACATCGACATTCACCCGCAGGAAGGTGACGAGCGCGCCTTCCTATTTGCTGTCAAGGGAGGAGCTTATCGTGAAGGCCCCTCCCATGCCATCCTCCTTGACCGACACCTTCTTGGTCTGTGGTGGTGCAGCTCTGGATTTCTTGCTCTTGCCGGTGGAGCCGTCTGGCATGTCCTCGATAGGAGCACAATACTCCGAGGAGGTGCGCTTGCCGGAGTGGGTGCGCAAGGTCTTTGATATGTCTCCGTCGTATCTATAATTTTTGATTGTTCCATGCCAATATTATTCAACTTTCATACACTTTTGGCAACTTTTTATACTATTTTTGGGACTAACATATTGATCCAGTGCCCAGTGCCAGTTCCTGTTTGTTGCATGTTTTTTGTTTCGCAGAATATCCATATCAAACGGAGTCCAAACATAATAAAAAACGACGGAGATTTTTTTGGAATATATATGATTTTTGGGAAGAAGAATCCACGCGAGACGATGCTCGAGGGCCCCACGAGGTAGGGGGCGCGCCCTGGGGAGGCAGGCGCGCCCCTGACCCTCGTGGCCACCCCGTAAGGCAGTTGATGCCCTTCTTTGACTGCAAGAAAGCTAATTTCCGGATAGAGATCGTGTCAAAATTTCAGCCCAATCGGAGTTACGGATCTCCCGGAATATAAGAAACGGTGAAAGGGAAGAATCTGAGAACGCAGAAACAGAGAGAGACAGAGAGGCAGATCAAATCTCGGAGGGGCTCTCGCCCCTCCCACGCCATGGAGACCATGGACCAGAGGGGAAACCCTTCTCCCATATAGGGAGAAGGTCAAGGAAGAAGAATAAGGAGGGGGGATCTCTCCCCCTCGCTTTCGGTGGCGCTGGAACGCCGCCGGGGGCCATCATCATCACCGCGATCTACACCAACACCTCCGCCATCTTCACCAACATCTCCATCACCTTCCCCCCTCTATCTATAGTGGTCCACTCTCCCGCAA
The DNA here is from genome assembly GCF_018294505.1 of Triticum aestivum. Lineage (NCBI taxonomy): Eukaryota > Viridiplantae > Streptophyta > Magnoliopsida > Poales > Poaceae > Triticum > Triticum aestivum. Next base: position 376,801,882 of record NC_057812.1, on the reverse strand, counting down.
CCCGCTGTACCCTCTACTTGAACATGGTGCTTTATGCTTCATATTATTATCCAATGATGTGTTGCCATCCTATGATGTCTAAGTAGATTTTTGTTGTCCTATCGGTGGTTGATGAATTGCTACGATTGATTTAATTTGCTTGTGGTTATGTTGCTGTCCTTTGGTGCCCATCATATGATTGCGCGCGTGGATCACACCCTAGGGTTAGTTGTATGTTGATAGGACTATGTATTGGAGGGCAAGAGTCACAGAAGCTTCAACCTAGCATAGAAATTGATGCATACGGGATTGAAGGGGGACCAATATACCTTAATGCTATGGTTGGGTTTTACCTTAATGAACATTAGTAGTTGCGGATGCTTGCTAATAGTTCCAATCATAAGTGCATAGAATTCCAAGTCAGGGATGACATGCTAGCAGTGGCCTCTCCCACATAATACTTGCTATCGGTCTAGTAAAGTAGTCAATTGCTTAGGGGCAATTTCGCAACTCCTACCACCACTTTTCCACACTTGCTATATTTACTTTATTATTTCTTTATCTAAACAGCCCCTACTTTTTATTTACGTACTCTTTATTATCTTGCAAACCTATCCAACAACACCTATAAAGTACTTCTAGTTTCATACTTGTTCTAGGTAAAGCGAACGTCAAGCGTGCGTAGAGTTGTATCGGTGGTCGATAGAACTTGAGGGAATATTTGTTCTACCTTTAGCTCCTTGTTGGGTTCGACACTCTTACTTATCGAAAACTGTTGTGATCCCCTATACTTGTGGGTTATCAAGACCTTCGTGCTTACCGGAGGATGATTGCTATGATGATTGTTATGATCCCGTTGATTCTTTTGAAATATCCCTTTTTGATGATGCTTGCTATGCTTGTGGCCAAGATGCCAATATGAATAATGCCTATGGACATGAACTTGCTACAGTTCCTTATGTTAAACATGAAATTGTTGTTATTGCGCCCACGCATGATAGTCCTACTATCTTTTTGAATTCTCCCGACTACACTATATCGGAGAAGTTTGCACTTATTAAGGATTATATTGATGGGTTGCCTTTTACCGTTGCACATGATGATTTTGATGAATATACTATGCATGTGCTTGCTGCTCCTACTTGCAATTATTATGAGAGAGGAACTATATCTCCACCTCTCTATGTTTCCAATACGATAAAATTGCAAGAAACTGTTTATACTATGCATTGGCCTTTACTTTGTGTGCATGAATTGTTCTGTTATGACATGACGATGCATAGGAAGAGAGTTAGACTTCGTCATTACATGATATATGTTACTTTGTGCTCACTACTAAATTACAAATCACTGTTAATTAAGATTGGCTTTGATATACCTTGGGACTCGGGTGGATTCATTACTTGAGCACTATATGCCTAGCTTAATGGCTTTAAAGAAAGAGCTGCCAGGGAGACAACCCAGAAGTTTTAGAGAGTCATTTATTTATGTTGAGTGCTTTTATATAGTTTAAAAACAACAACAATAAAGAGGGGAACCCAAAACGTTTTCAAAAAGGAAAGTGAAAGTGAGAAAGACAAGCATTGTTGAAGTGGGAGAGCTCCCTGAACTTTGTTCATACTCACGACAAATTTGTGAATCTTGATTACAGAAACTTTTCAACAAAAATAATTATCCCCTTGTACAATTCCATTGTGTTATAAAAATAATGTGCCAAGGTTTTCCTTTAGGATGTTTACTTTGCTTGTTGGTTTGTATGGTGCAGGACAGAAACTTTGGCTGTAGTGCGCGATCTTAAATTTTTAGCTGGAACGTCAAATGGTCCTGATTCTTTTTGCACTGTATTTATATACAAATTATTTATTTTTCCTAATTTTGGCATATTTTTTCAAGTATCAGAAGTATGGTGAATGTTCAGATTATTACAGACTGTTCTGTTTTAGACAGATTCTGTTTTTGATGCATAGTTTACTTGTTTTGATGAAACTATCGATTTGTATCAGTGGATTAAGCCATGGAAAAGCTATATTACAGTAGACACAATGCAAAAACAAAATATGAATTGGTTTGCAACAGTACTTAGAGTAGTGATTTGCTTTGTTATACTAACGGATCTTACCGAGTTTTCTGTTGAAGTTTTGTGTGGATGAAGTGTTTGATCATCGAGAAGGTCTTGATGTGAGAAGAAGGAAGAGAGGCAAGAGCTTAAGCTTGGGGATGCCCGAGGCACCCCAAGTAAATATTCAAGGAGACTCAATCATCTAAGCTTGGGGATGCCCCGGAAGGCATCCCCTCTTTCTTCAACAAGTATCGGTATGTTTTCGGATTCGTTTCGTTCATGCGATATGTGCAATCTTGGAGCGTCTTTTGCATTTAGTTTTAATTTTTCTTTTATGCACCATGCTGGTATGAGATAGTCCTTGGTTGATTTATAGAATGCTCTTTGCACTTCACTTATATCTTTTTGAGTATGGCTTTATAGAATGCTTCATGTGCTTCACTTATATCATTTGAAGTCTGGATTGCCTGTTTCTCTTTACATAGAAAACTGCCATTTGTAGAATGCTCTTTTGCTTCACTTATATTTGTTAGAGCATGGGCATATCTTTTGTAGAAAGAATTAAACTCTCTTGCTTCACTTATATCTATTTAGAGAGATGACAGGAATTGGTCATTCACATGGTTAGTCATAAAATCCTACATAAAACTTGTAGATCACTGTTTTGCGATATAAAGATGGTAATATTAGAGTCATGCTAGTGGGTAGTTGTGGATTGTAGAAATACTTGTATTGAGGTTTGTGATTCCCATAGCATGCACGTATGGTGAACCGTTATCTAACGAAGTTGGAGCATGAGGTATTTATTGATTGTCTTCCTTATGAGTGGCGGTCGGGGACGAGCAATGGTCTTTTCCTACCAATCTATCCCCCTAGGAGCATGCGTGTAGTACTTTGTTTTGATGACTAATAGATTTTTGCAATAAGTATGTGAGTTCTTTATGACTAATGTTGAGTCCATGGATTATACGCACTCTCACCCTTCCATCATTGCTAGCCTCTCTAGTACCGCGCAACTTTCGCCGGTACCATAAACTCACCATATACCTTCCTCAAAACAGCCACCGTACCTACCTATCATGGCATTTCCATAGCCATTCCGAGATATATTGCCATGCAACTTTCATCATCATCATATACATGACTTGAGCATTCATTGTCATATTGCTTTGCATGATTGTCAGATAGCTAGCATGATGTTTTCATGGCTTTTCCGTTTGATGTCATTGCTACGCTAGATCATTGCACATCCCGGTACACCGCCGGAGGCATTCATATAGAGTCATGTCTTTGTTCTAGATATCGAGTTGTAATATTGAGTTGTAAGTAAATAAAAGTGTGATGATCATCATTGTTAGAACATTGTCCCATGTGAGGTTATCAAAATAAAAGTGGCCAAAGAAGCCCCACAAAAAAGAGAGAGGCCAAAGAAGCCTACAAAAAAGAAAAAAAAAGAAAAAAAGGAAAAAACAAAAAAAATGAGAGAAAAAGAGAGAAGGGGCAATTTACTATCCTTTTACCACACTTGTGCTTCAAAGTAGCACCATGTTCTTCATATAGAGAGTCTCTTGAGTTATCACTTTCATATACTAGTGGGAATTTTCATTATAGAACTTGGTTGGTATATTCCAATGATGGGCTTCCTCAAATGCCCTTGGTCTTCATGAGCAAGCAAGTTGGATGCACACCCGCTTAGTTTCAGTTTGAGCTTTCATATACTTATAGCTCTAGTGCATCTGTTGCATGGCAATCCCTACTCACTCACATTGATATCTATCGATGGGCATCTCCTTAGCCCGTTGATACACCTAGTTGATGTGAGACTATCTTCTCCTTTTTGTCTTCTCCACAACCACCATTCTATTCCACCTATAGTGCTATGTCCATGGCTCACGCTCATGTATTGCGTGAAAGTTGAAAAGGTTTGAGAATGTCAAAAGTATGAAACAATTGCTTGGCTTGTCATCGGGGTTGTGCATGATGTGAGTATTTTGTGTGGTGAAGATGGAGCATAGCCAGACTATATGATTTTGTAGGGATAACTTTCTTTGGACTTGTTATTTTGAAAAGACATGATTGCTTTATTAGTAGGCTTGAAGTATTATTGTTTTTATGTCAAATGATAGACTATTTCTTTGAATCACTCGTATCTTAATATTCATGCCATGATTAGATATGTGATCAAGATTATGCTAGGTAGCATTCCACATCAAAAATTATCTTTTTTATCATTTACTTACTCGAGGATGAGCAGGAATTAAGCTTGGGGATGCTGATACGTCTCCGTCATATCTATAATTTTTGATTGTTCCATGCCAATATTATTCAACTTTCATATACTTTTGGCAACTTTTTATACTATTTTTGGGACTAACATATTGATCCAGGGCCTAGTGCTAGTTCCTGTTTGTTGCATGTTTTTTGTTTCGTAGAATATCCATATCAAACGGAGTCCAAACAGAATAAAAACTGACGGAGATTTTTTTTGGAATATATATGATTTTTGGGAAGAAGAATCCACGTGAGACGATGCTCGAGGGGCCCACGAGGTAGGGGGGTGCGTCCTGGGGAGCCAGGCGCGCCCCTGACCCTCGTGGCCACCCCATAAGGTGGTTGATGCCCTTCTTTTGCCGCAAGAAAGCTAATTTCCGGATAGAGATCGTGTCAAAATTTCAGCCCAATCTGTTACGGATCTCCGGGAATATAAGAAACGGTGAAAGGGAAGAATCTGAGAACGCAGAAACAGAGAGAGACAGAGAGACAGATCCAATCTCGGAGGGGCTCTCGCCCCTCCCACGCCATGGAGACCATGGACCAGAGGGGAAACCCTTCTCCCATATAGGGAGAAGGTCAAGGAAGAAGAAGAAGGATGGGGGCTCTCTCGCCCTCGCTTTCGGTGGCGCTGGAACGCCGCCGGGGGCCATCATCATCACCACGATCTACACCAACACCTCCGCCATCTTCACCAACATCTCCATCACCTTCCCCCCTCTATCTATAGTGGTCCACTCTCCCGCAACCCGTTGTACCCTCTACTTGAACATGGTGCTTTATGCTTCATATTATTATCCAATGATGTGTTGCCATCCTATGATGTCTGAGTAGATTTTCGTTGTCCTATCGGTGGTTGATGAATTGCTATGATTGATTTAATTTGCTTGTGGTTATGTTACTGTCCTTTGGTGCCCATCATATGATTGCGCGCGTGGATCACACCCTAGGGTTAGTTGTATGTTGATAGGACTATTTATTGGAGGGAAAGAGTGACAAAAGCTTCAACCTAGCATAGAAATTGATGCATACGGGATTGAAGGGGGACCAATATACCTTAATGCTATGGTTGGGTTTTACCTTAATGAACATTAGTAGTTGCGGATGCTTGCTAATAGTTCCAATCATAAATGCATAGAATTCCAAGTTAGGGATGACATGCTAGCAGTGGCCTCTCCCACATAATACTTGCTATCGGTCTAGTAAAGTAGTCAATTGCTTAGGGGCAATTTCGCAACTCCTACCACCACTTTTCCACACTCGCTATATTTAGTTTATTGTTTCTTTATCTAAACAGCCCCTACTTTTTATTTACGTACTCTTTATTATCTTGCAAACCTATCCAACAACACCTACAAAGTACTTCTAGTTTCATACTTGTTCTAGGTAAAGCGAACGTCAAGCGTGCGTAGAGTTGTATCGGTGGTCGATAGAACTTGAGGGAATATTTGTTCTACCTTTAGCTCCTCGTTGGGTTTGACACTCTTACTTATCAAAAACTATTGCGATCCCCTATACTTGTGGATTATCAGTCTTGCCGGTCTTCTTCCCTCCCGGGGCTTCGGCGGCAGGAGCAAGTGCCGTGGCGGCAGTCCCTGCAAGTGCCTCTCGGTAGAGTTGGCCAGCGCAGATCAGTGCACCCTTCTTGTCGGAGGGGACGGTGATGATAGTCATCGGCCCAGGCATCTTCAGGGCGTCGTAGGCGTAATGTGAGGCCGCCATGAACTTAGCTAGTGCCGGGCGATCGAGGACCCGTTGTAGGGCAAGGGGATCTCGGCTACATCGAAAACAATCCTCTCTGTCCTGTAGTTTAACTCGCCTCCAAATGTCACGGGCAGCATGATCTTACCCTTTGGCTGACTCCTTCCCGGGTTGACCCCTTGAAATGTGCCCATCTCTTCGAGGTCTCCATCAGGAATCTGCAGCCTATTGATCACAACAGGTGAGATCAAGTTCAGACCGGCCCCGCCACCAACTAGAATTTTTGTCACCTTGAGGTTGCGTATTGTTGGCGAAACCAACAACGGCAAACACCCGACCACAGTTGTGCGATCAGGGTGGTCCTTAGTGTCAAAAATGATAGGCGTGCTAGACCACTTCAGTGGCTTTCGAGCATCGAATGATGGTTCCACTGCTGTGATCTCACGCACCCACTACTTGAGCTGGCGGTGAGAGGTGTGTAGCAAGGCGCCACCATCAATGCACATGGCCTTCGTAGCTTTCTGGAACTCATGCTCACCGGAATCGTCGTCCTCGTCATGCCCGTCGTCTTCCTGCTTCTTGTTGTGGCCCCGGGCGGGCCTCTCTTGCTGGTTATCCTTGCCGCGGCGACCTCCTTGGCCGGCATGCTTCTTGCCGGATCCTTCGGCACCATCCCGACCCTTCTCCTTGTCCCGCCTCTCATACTCAGCTTTTTGCTTCTCAGCAAGTATCTCAACTTGTTGGCAATTCTGGTGGTCGTGGCCCTTGGTGAGGTGGATCTTGCAGTACTGCTTGTCGGAGCCTCCTGGCTTGTAGGCAGCCGCCAAGGCCCGGCAAGCAGTGCACCCGGCAATTTCCTTGCCGGGGTCGTCTGCCTTGGCCTTCTTGGCAGCGCCGGTGTCCTCGGATCCCTCGATGGCAAGCACGGTCTTGCCCTTGTGCTTCCTATTGCGGCACCAGCCCTTCTTTGTCGGGGCAGCTGTGTCTTCGTTTGCGGAGTCGGTTTCTGCACCGGCATCCTCGCCGGGGTACTTCCTCCCCTCTTCAGCTCGAGCGCACCTGTCGACCAGAACATAAAGTTCGGCCACATCTTTGACCTTGTTCATCACCAGCTCTTCATGCATCTTGCGGTTGCGCACATTCTGATGGAATGCGCTGATCACGGTGACGGGATGAACATCTGGGATGTTGTACTGCACCCGGCTGAACCTCTGTATGTACTTGTGCAGGTCACCTTCCTTCCGAGGGATGATATGCAAATCGCTTACCTGGCCATGAGCTTGGTGGCCTCTAGTGAAGGCGCCAATGAACTCATGACACAAATCCGGCCAAGAAGAAATGGAATCCGCCGGCAAGTGCATCAACCATGACATGACATTGGGTTTAAGTGCCAACGGGAAGTAATTGGCAAGCACCTTGTCATCACGAGCACCAGCAGCTTGCATTATGATGGTGTAGATGCCGAGGAACTCCGATGGGTGGGTCTTGCCGCTGTACTTCTCGCCAACGTCGGGCTTGAACGTGCGGTGGGAGGGCCACTGGAGCTGCCGCAGCTCGCAGGTAAAGGCTGGGCAACCCACCTTGTAGGGTAGGCCGCCAGAGCCTCCCGGTGCTGGGTGGTCCATAGTGGGCCCCGCCCGCCTATCTGACTGGTGACGTGCTTCGCGCCGGTGCTCAATGGTGGTTCGAGCGTCTTCATGGGCTCGCTCCCGAAGAACTTGGCGCTGATTGCGGTGGGTCCGTGGGTCGGACGATGCTATGGAAATGTTATCACAAGCGTCATCACGATGGACCGACACCCACGGTGGCTGGCGTGGGGGAGGAGAGTGCACCGTGGCTGCAACACCTCCGGTCTTCCCACCACTGGCATGCGGTGGCTCAACGGAGCACCGGCCTGAGGCCCCGCTGGTCGCGGCTCATCTTTGTTGGCAACACCGGCAAGGCTTCGGATGGTGGCTCTCCACTCGTCGAGCTTTTCCGTAGCAGGAGGAAAGTCGAGGAGCAACTGCGCGTGCCAAAGCTTCTGCTGGCGTGGGTGGCGGCGAAAGCTGCGTGGACCTTGACGCGCTCTGACTCCTAACCATGTTAGAAGGAGCTCTATCACTGCCTTGCGGCTATGTGCCATTTCCGCCAGCGCCTCTACATGCATGTTGGCCTTCTACATCTCGTGAATGAGGCACATGACTCTTCCCACGATGGCGCCCGGGGTCACCAGTGTGGTGACGCTGCTCGTCGTGCACAACCTGGGAAGAATGCATCATGGGCGCCGACATAGGCGTCTTGTAAGTCGCCGCGCCGCCTATGGGTGGCGTGATGGCGCCCTTGGAGGGCCCCGCGCCGGCTCCGTCTTTGGATTTGGCTGTGTGCGGGCCGTCGTCTCGCGCACGAACGACGCCGCTCGCAAGGCTTTGACTGCCAGAGCAATGAGGGTGTTCGTGGGCCGCGCCTCAGCTTCTCTCCGCGACTGCTCCACCACTTGCCCATAGTGGTACGGGCCGTTCAGCTCCCGATGAACCAAACACCGTGATCGTCTTCTTCTTAGGAGCCATGGCGATGAAGAACTGCTAAACTGACTGCCAGACCGGATTTTCACAACTGCGCCCCCCTACCTGGCGTGCCAGAGATGTCGGTGGGAATGACACCTATGGAATCACTAGGATCCCTTCTACGGTTGGCGGGCGCGGGGTTGTGCAAAGAGCGGGTCTAGTAGCCAGCACAAAGATCGTTTACCCAGGTTCGGGCCGCAAGAATGCGTAATACCCTAGTCCTGCTTTTGTGTATATTTGAGTGTTCTTGAGCTTTTGAACTAGCTGCGGTACGTGCATAGTCCAAAAGATCAGAATCCTTCTCCAGTACGCCTCGGGCCTTCTTTTATAGTCAAAAAGGGGTTGCCACAGTGGCACACAGGAGGTGGAAAGGTAAATAGTGTACAAGCTTATCGCCTGTCATTACGGGACAAGGCGCATTAAACGCGCCCCTTAGGTGTCCCGTTGCTTTATTGGGGACGGTAACGAAGCCCGTTCCGTCCGTCGCCGTTCCGCCTCGCTATGACACGCGTCCAGGCCAACGAGGCATGCAGCGCCACGTAATCTGGCAGGCTGCTGAGTTGGCATGGTGGTAGGGTCTTCACGAAGATCTGCATGCCACCACACAGGTGCTTGACTAGCTGGATTAGGATCCACGTACTGCCACGTGGGTACTAGCCTTAGTTGGTGGGTTGGCCACTGAGTTGGGGCGGTGACGGGGTGGGAAGGTCTTGTCGCGGTCCTGCGTATATTCCCGGCAAGGGTCTTGTCGGGGTCTTGTGGTCGCCCTTGGCAAGAGTCTTGCTGGGGCCATGCAAGTGTTTTCGGCAAGGAGCCTTGTGTAACGCCCCAAGACCGTTGCGCCAGGTGTCTTCCAGTTATTCGCTGTTACTGCCTTGTCATTTGTTTATGTGTCATGCTTTTCATATCATGTCATCATGTGCATCTCATTTGCATACGTGTTCGTCTTATGCATCCGAGCATTTTCCCCGTTATCCGTTTCGCGATCCGACACTCCTATGTCCTCTGGCGCCCTCCTTTTGCGTCTTTTCATGTGCGGGTGTTGAACATTCTCGGATGGGACCGAGATTTGCCAAGCGGCCTTGGTACACCACCGGTAGACCGCTTGTCAAGTTTCGTGCCATTTAGACTTCGTTTGATACTCCAACGGTTAACCTGGGAACCGTAAAGGCCTCGTGTGTGTTGCAGCCCAACACCCCTCCAAAGTGGCCCAAAACCCATCCAAACCCCCTCCATCCTCTCGGTCGTTCCATCACGATCGCGTGGCCGAAAACCGCTCCTCATTTGGACTCTCCTAGCCCCCTCTACCTATAAACAGGTGTCTCCCTCCGAATTTCTCGCGCAGATCAAACCTTAACACCGCTCCCCTCGCGCCGCCGGACGTTTCTTCCTTCGCGCCGGACATGTCCAGCCGCCACCTCACTCCATCCAATCAGAAGTCGCCACGTCGCCCTGCTGCTGCTCTCCTCCAACCCCCGCATGCCACCTCACCACACGCCCTCTCTCTCCTCCCCGCCGCCAGGCCTGCCGCGGCCCGGATCTGGCCCTCCGGGCCCGATCCGCCCGAGAGCGCCCGCGCCCCGCCGCCTGAACGGCCCCGCTGCCTCAGCCGACCGCGCCGGCTACCGCGCGCCCGCCTCCCCTCGCCGCCTCCACCGCCGGCCGTCCGCTGCCGCCTTCGCCCTTCGCCGGCGCACCTCGCCGCCTCCGCTGCCCTTCGCCGCGCCACCGCCGCCTACGCGCCGCTACGCCCCGCCGACCTCGCCGCGCCTCCTCCCGACCTTGCCGGCTCCTTCCTCCAGCAAGTCCCGCAACTCCGGCGAGGATCCGGCGAACCACGGTTCGCATGCCCAGATCCAGATCTGGTCAAACGAGGTTGACCCGAAATTCCACTAAGTCCTATAATTTTTGCATTTTGAGCCCATGTTCATCGCGTCATAACTCTGCATCCATAGCTCCGGTTCGTGCGTGTGATATGTCAAATTGTTCATCTAGATGTGCTCTTCATTTTGTTCCATTGTGCCATGCTTGTTTGAGTCCATCTTGATGCCCTAATTGTTGATGCAAAAGTGCTATAAAATGTTAGGTGCTGATTCTTACCAGATTATAAGCATTTGTCATTTTTCCCATGATTATTGTGTGCTGCATATGGGCATGAGCTCTACATGTGTTTTGTTATATGCCATGCCACCTTTACAGGGGTGTATGCCATGTATTTTTGTGATTAATGTGGTGACTAGCACATGCATGCAAAGTAGCTCTCATGATATTGCTATTTTCAGGGACTTAGAATTTCACTAAGTCATTTCCCTGCTGTTATTTTAATGCCATGTATTCATGTTGCTACAGAGAGATCTATGCCTCTTTTGAGTATGTTCAGCAAGGATGATTTGGGAATATGGTTGTGCTCTATCCATCCATGTCCCTGTTTGCATTTATGTAGTACCCTAGCATGACTCAATCTTGCTCTACTTTTGCTATAAAATGTCCCTGGCAGATTGTTTACGTGTTAATCAATTTTGCCAAGGTTGTAGTTGATCCATGCATGCTATGAGATTGTTCTTGCTATGGTTAGCTTCTTTATCATGTCTTCTTGCTGGTAGTATGCTTAGCTTGTCATGCAATGCCTTGTGTTGAGTGAATCGAGCTTGCAAACATGCCTTCATAATTCTGTTGATGCCATGTCCAGTTTTTTCTGCCAAGTCTGAATTTATTAATGAAACTTGCTATGTTTACATGGGTGCCATCATATCTTCTAATTCTTTTTGGCTATGGTCACTAAGGTACTTTTGTTATATGCTTTGATTAGTTTCATGCCATGCCTTGTGTTGCTTTGATCTGATCCTGTAGCATGTTTTTATCTTGCTCTAAACATTGCTTCCTGATGTTAATTCCTGACATGTTAGTATTTTCACCAAGTCTGTGAAACTGATATCTTTTGCACTTTTGCCATGCTTGTTTGAACCTGCTCTTGTGTGATTTAGCCGTAGCTCAGTGTTCATCTTTTGTCAAGCATCTTGAGTAGATCAGTGCCATGTGCTTTGTTGCTATGTTGGAGTGCAGTAGCTTAGTTTCTTGTTGCATTCTAGTTGGCATTGTGCTGTTAGTCGCAGAATTGTGCCATTATTGTTTTGCTTGTCATTTCCAAACCGTGCATCCGATTCCGGTGAGCTTTATATCGATTCGACCGAAATCAACTCATCTTTCCAGCGGCACTCTTGGTTTGCCAAATTGAGGCCTGGTTCAATCTTTTCCTTCCGGAGCATGCATATGCATTGCATATCACATCCCGCATATCATGCCATGTTTTGCATCATGTTGGTTGCGCATTGCACCGTGGTTGATTGTGTTTCCTTTGCTTGTGTTCTTGCTTTGGGTAGAGCCGGGAGACGAGTACGTGTTCGAGGAACCCGTTGAGTACGCTTACGAGGATCAAGCTTTCGTCTTCTCGGAGATCTTTGCAGGCAAGATGACCATACCCTCGAAATCACTTCTATGTTTGCTTGCTAGTTGCTCGATCTATTGCTATGCTGCGATACCTACCACTTGATATATCATGCCTCCCATATTGCTATGTTAAGCCTCTAACCCACCTTGTCCTAGCAAACCGTTGCTTGGCTATGTTACCGCTTTGCTCAGCCCCTCTTATAGCGTTGCTAGTTGCAGGTGAAGATGGAGTTTGTTCCTTGTTGGAACATGATTATTGTTGGGATATCATTATTATATTTTGTTTACTTTAATGCACCTATATACTTGGTAAAGGGTGGAAGGCTCGGCCTTATGCCTGGTGTTTTGTTCCACTCTTGCCGCCCTAGTTTCCGTCATACCGGTGTTATGTTCCCTGATTTTGCATTCCTTACGCGGTTGGGTTATAATGGGAACCCCTTGACAGTTCGCTTTGAATAAAACTCCTCTAGCAAGGCCCAACCTTGGTTTTACCATTTGCCACCTAAGCCTTTTTCCCTTGCGTTCTGCAGACTCAAGGGTCATCATTATTTTAAACCCCTAGGCCAGTACTTCTCTAAGTGTTGGTCCAACCTGAGCGATGTCCGGCGCCCCATGGGCAACCAGGGTCTATGTCAACCCGACGTCTGGCTCATCCGGTGTGCCCTGAGAACGAGATATGTGCAGCTCCTATCGGGATTTGTCGGCATATCCGGGTGGCTTTGCTGGTCTTGTTTTACCATTGTCGAGATGTCTTGTAACCGGGATTCCGAGTCTGATCGGGTCTTCCTGGGAGAAGGAATATCCTTCACTGACTGTGAGAGCTTGTGATGGGCTAAGTTGGGACACCCCTGCAGGGTTTTGAACTTTCGAAAGTCGTGACCGCGGTTATGGGCAGATGGGAATTTGTTAATGTCCGGTTGTAGAGAACTTGACACTTAACTTAATTAAAATGCATCAACCGCTTGTGTAGCCGTGATGGTCTCTTCTCGGCGGAGTCCGGGAAGTGAACACGGTTCTTGTGTTATGCTTGAACGTAAGTAGTTTTCAGGATCACTTCTAGTTCACGACCGTGCTTTGCTTCTCTTCTCGCTCTCATTTGCGTATGTTAGCCACCATATATGCTAGTGCTTGCTGCAGCTCCACCTCACTACCTTTTCCTACCCATAAGCTTAAATAGTCTTGATCTCACGGGTGTGAGATTGCCGAGTCCCCGTGACTCACAGATACTTCCAAACAGTTGCAGGTGCCGATGATACTAGTGCAGGTGACGCAACCCAGCTCAGATGGGAGCTCGATGAAGATCTTGTTCGTTGTGTCGTTTCGTTCCCAGTTGATCAGTAGTGGAGCCCAGTTGGGGCGATCGGGGATCTTTTACATTAGGGGTTGTCTTTCTTTATTTGGTTCCGTAGTCGGACCTTGAATATATCTGGATGATGTAATGCTATATTTATGTATTGTGTGAAGTGGCGATTGTAAGCCAACTCTTTATCCCTTTCTTATTCAGTACATGGGATGTGTAAAGATTACCCCTCTTGCGACATACCTACTATGCTATTATGCCTCTAAGTCGTGCTCCGACACGTGGGAGATATAGCTGCATCGTGGGTGTTACACCTTGTCGGGGCCTCGGGGGCATCCTCGGCAAGGGGGCTTGCGATTGTCTTGTCTTCTGGCCATCATCTAATCTTGTGGGCTCTTTGTCTCCACAAAGATTTATGTCACCATGGAGGTGCCTCCGGAGCCTTGGTTCCAATGTGGTTGATGGTGTTGGAACCCTTGGGCTCAAGGGTGGCGCGCTCTGCTGGCGTTGGGCAAGTTGCCCCGGCAAGGCTCTCGCCGGGGCTGCAGAGGCTGCCCCGGCAAGGGTCTTGCCGGGGGAGTCCACCTCACCCTCTTGCTCTTTGTGTCTCTGGTCTTGGCATTGTTCTGGTTGCCTTGGTCTCCTGCTTCCTCCCTTTGCCCCACTAAGCGTGGCCGCAGGTGCGGCTCTGACTGCTCATGCACAAGTAGAGGGATAAAAAGGAGAGCCCTACTTTTGTACATGGACAGGTTGATGTAGTCGAACGTCTTCACGATCCAACCGATCCATGTACCGAACGTACCGCACCTCCGTGTTCAGCACACGTTTAGCTCGATGACGTCCCTCGAACTCTTGATCCAGTAGAGGGTCGAGGGAGAGTTCCGTCAGCATGACGGCGTGGTGACGGTGATGGTGATGTGATCCGTGCAGGGATTCGCCTAAGCACTACGACGCTATGACCGTAGGAGTAAACTGTGGAGGGGGGCATCACACACGGCTGAGAGAACAATTGATATGCCTTTGGGGTTCCCCCCGCCCTCGTATATAAAGGAGGGGAGGAGGAGGTGGCCGGCCCTAGGGTTGGCGCACCATGGGGGGGGGAGTCCTACTAGGACTCCAGTCCTAGTAGGATTCGACCCCCTTCCTTCCAACAGAGAGGGGAGAGGGAGAAGGAAAGGGGGGCCGCGCCCCCACCCCTTGTCCAATTCGGATTGGGCAAGAGGGAGGCGTGCGCCTCCTCTTGTGGCATTCCTCCCTCTCTCCACTATGGCCCATGAGGCCCATTAAATTTCCTGGGGGGTTCCGGTAACCTCCCGGTAGTCCGAGAAATCCCCAAACCTCTTCGGAACCATTCTGGTGTCCATATATAACCTTCCAATATATGAATCTTTACCTCTCAACTATTTTGAGACTCCTCGTCATGTCCGTGATCTCATCCGGAACTCCGAACAAACTTTGGTCACCAAATCACATAACTCATAATACAAATTGTCATTGAACTTTAAGCGTGCGGACCCTACGGGTTCGAAAACTATGTAGACATGACCGAGACACATTTCCGGTCAATAACCAATAGCGGAACCTGTATACTCATATTGGTTCCTACATATTCTATGAAGATCTTTATCGGTCAAACCACATAACAACATAAGTCATTCCCTTTGTCATTGGTATGTTACTTGCCCGAGATTCGATCGTCGGTATCATCATACCTAGTTCAATCTCGTTGCTGGCAAGTCTCTTTACTCGTTCCATAATGCATCATCCCGCAACTAACTCATTAGTCACATTGCTTGCAAGGCTTATAGTGATGTGCATTACCGAGAGGGCCCAGAGATACCTCTCCGATACACGGAGTGACAAATCCTAATCTTGATCTATGACAAGCCAACTAACACCTTCAGAGACACCTGTAGAGCATCTTTATAATCACCCAATTACGTTGTGACGTTTGATAGCACACAAGGTGTTCCTTCGGTATTTGGGAGTTGCATAATCCCATAGTCAGAGGAATATGTATAAGTCATGAAGAAAGCAATAACAATAAAACTAAGCGATCATAATGCTAAGCTAACGGATGGGTCTTGTCCATCACATCATTCTCTAATGATGTGATCCCGTTCATAAAATGTCAACACATGTCTATGGTCAGGAAACTTAACCATCTTTGATTAACGAGCTAGTCAAGTAGAGGCATACTAGGGACACTCTGTTTGTCTATGTATTCACACATGTACTAAGTTTCCAGTTAATACAATTCTAGCATGAATAATAAACATTTATCATGATATAAGGAAATATAAATAACAACTTTATTATTGTCTCTATGGCATATTTCCTTCAGTCTCCCACTTGCACTAGAGTCAATAATGTAGATTACATAGTAATGATTCTAACACCCATGGAGTCTTGGTGCTGATCATGTTTTGCTCGTGGAAGAGGCTTAGTCAATGGGTCTGCAACATTCAAATTCATATGTATCTTGCAAATCTCCATGTCTCCCTCCTTGACTTGATTGCAGATGGAATTGAAGTGTCTCTTGATGTGTTTGGTTCTCTTGTGAAATCTGGATTCCTTCGCCAAGGCAATTGCTCCAGTATTGTCACAAAAGATTTTCATTGGACACGATGCACTAGGTATTACACCTAGATCGGATATGAACTCTTTCATCCAGACTCCTTCATTTGGTGCTTCCGAAGCAGCTATGTACTCCGCTTCACACGTAGATCCCGCCAAGACGCTCTGCTTGGAACTGCACCAACTGACAGCTCCACTAT
This sequence comes from Triticum aestivum, assembly GCF_018294505.1. NCBI lineage: Eukaryota > Viridiplantae > Streptophyta > Magnoliopsida > Poales > Poaceae > Triticum > Triticum aestivum. The sequence goes on along the minus strand of NC_057812.1, from coordinate 376,785,802 downwards.
TCAATATAAATACGCATCCGGTTTGTGACTTAGAGTCATCCGGATCAGTGTCAAAGCTTGCATCGACGTAAGCATTTACGATAAGCTATTTTTCACCTCCATAAACAAGAAACATATCCTTAGTCCTTTTTAGGTATTTCAGGATGTTCTTGACCGCTGTCCAGTGATCCACTCCTAAATTACTTTGGTACCTCCCTGCTAAACTTATAGCAAGGCATACATCAGGTCTGGTACCCGGCAATGCATACATGATAGAACCTATGCTGAGGCATAGGGAATGACTTTCATTTTCTCTCTATCTTCTTCCATGGTTGGGCATTGAGTCTGACTCAACTTCACACCTTGTAACACAGGCAAGACCTTTCTTTGACTGATCCATTTTGAACTTCTTCAGAACTTTATCAAGGTACGTGCTTTGTGAAAATTCAATTAAGCGTCTTGATCTATCTCTATAGATCTTGATGCCCAATATGTAAGCAGCTTCACTGAGGTATTTCATTGAAAAATTCTTATTCAAGTACCCTTTTATTCTATCCAGAAATTCTCTATTATTTCCAATCGATAATATGTCATCCATATAATATTAGAAATTCTACAGAGCTCCCACTCACTTTCTTGTAAATACATGCTTCTCCAAAAGTCTGTATAAAACCATATGCTTTGATCACACTATCAAAGTGTATATTCCAACTCCGAGATGCTTGCACCAGTTCATAAATGGAGCACTGGAGCTTGCACACTTTGTTTGCACCTTTAGGATCGACAAAACCTTCTGGTTGCATCATATACAACTCTTCTTTAAGAAATCCATTAAAGAATGCAGTTTTGACATCCATTTGCCAAATTTCGTAATCATAAAATACGGCAATTGCTAACATGATTCGGACAGACTTTAGCATCGCTACGGGTGAGAAGGTCTCATCGTAGTCAACTCCTTGAACTTGTCGAAAACCTTTTGCAACAAGTCAAGCTTTGTAGAAAGTAACATTACCGCTAGCGTCAGTCTTATTCTTGAAGATCCATTTATTCTCTATGGCTTGCGGATCATTGGGCAAGTCAACCAAAGTCCACACTTTGTTTTCATACATGGATCCCATCTCAGATTTCATGGCCTCAAGCCATTTCGCGGAATCTGGGCTCATCATCGCTTCCTCATAGTTCATAGGTTCATCATGGTCTAGTAACATGACTTCCAGAATAGGATTATCGTACCACTCTGGTGCGGACCGTACTCTGGTTGACCTACGAGGTTCGTAGTAACTTGATCTGAAGTTTCATGATCATCATCATTAACTAGCTCACTAATTGGTGTAGGCATCACTGGAACTGATTTCTGTGATGAACTAGTTTCCAATTCTGGATAAGGTACAATTACCTCATCAAGTTCTACTTTCCTCCCACTCACTTCTTTTGAGAGAAACTCCTTCTCTAGAAAGGATCCATTCTTAGCAACGAATATCTTGCCTTCGGATCTGTGATAGAAGGTGTAGCCAACAGTTTCCTTTGGGTATCCTATGCAGACACATTTTTCCGATTTGGGTTCGAGCTTATCAGGTTGAAGCTTTTTCACATAAGCATCGCAACCCCAAACTTTAAGAAACGACAACTTAGGTTTCTTGCCAAACCACAGTTCATATGGTGTCATCTCAACGGATTTACATGGTTCCCTATTTAACGTGAATGCAACTGTCTGTAAAGCATAACCCCAAAACGATAGCGGTAAATCAGTAAGAGACATCATAGATTGCACCATATCTAATAAAGTACGGTTACGATGTTCGGGCACACCATTACGCTGTGGTGTTCCAGGTGGCATGAGTTACGAAACTATTCCACATTGTTTCAAATGAAGACCAAACATGCAACTCAAACATTCTCCTCCACGATCAGATCATAGAAACTTTATTTTCTTGTTATGATGATTTTCTACTTCACTATGAAATTCTTTGAACTTTTCAAATGTTTCATACTGATGTTTCATTAAGTAGATATACCCATATCTGCTCAAATCATCTGTGAAGGTTAGAAAATAACGATACCCGCCGCGAGCCTCAACACTCATCAGACCACATACATCAGTATGTATTATTTCCAATAAGTCAGTGGCTCGCTCCATTGTTCCGGAGGACGGAGTCTTAGTCATCTTGCCCATGATGCATGGTTCGCAAGAATCAAGTGATTCATAATCAAGTGATTCCAAAAGCCCATCATCATGGAGTTTCTTCATGCGCTTTACACCAATATGATGTAAACAGCAGTGCCACAAATAAGTTGCACTATCATTATTAACTTTGCATCTTTTGGCTTCAATATTATGAATATGTGTATCACTACAATCGAGATTCAACAAAAATAGACCACTCATCAAGGATGCATGACCATAAAAGATATTACTCATATAAATAGAACAACCACTATTCTCTGATTTAAATGAATTACCGTCTCGCATCAAACAAGGTCCAGATATAATGTTCATGCTCAACGCTGGCACCAAATAGCAATTATTCAGGTCTAAAACTAATCCCGATGGTAGATGTAGAGGTGGCGTGCCAACGGCGATCACATCAACCTTGGAACCATTTCCGACGCGCATCGTCACCTTGTCCTTATCCAATCTTCTTTAATCCGTATCCCCTGTTTCGAGTTGCAAATATGAGCAACAGAACCAGTATCAAATACCCAGGTGCTACTATGAGCATTAGTAAGGTACACATCATTTATATCAAATATACCTTTCACTTTGCCATCCTTCTTATCCGCCAAATACTTGGGGCAGTTCCGCTTCCAGTGACCAGTCCCTTTGCAGTAGAAGCACTCAGTTTCAGGCTTAGGTCCAGACTTGGGCTTCTTCCCTTGAGCATCAACTTGCTTGCTATTCTTCTTGAAGTTCCCCTTCTTCCCTTTTCCCTTTTTCTTGAAACTAGTGGTCTTCTTAACCGTCAACACTTGATGCTCCTTCTTGATTTCTACCTCCGCAGCCTTTACCATCGTGAAGAGCTCGGGAATTGTCTTTCCCATCCCTTGCATATTATAGTTCATCACAAAGCCTTTATAGCTCGGTGGCAGTGATTTAAGAACTCTTTCAATGACACTATCATTAGGAAGATTAACTCCCAGCTGAGTCAACTGGTTATGGTACCCAAACATTCTGAGTATGTGTTCACTGATAGAACTATTCTCCTCCATTTTGCAGCTGTAGAACTTGTTGGAGACTTCATATCTCTCAACTCAGGCATTTTCTTGAAATATTAACTTCAACTCCTGGAACATCTCATATGCTCCATGATGTTCAAAACGTCTTTGAAGTCCCTATTCTAAGCCGTAAAGCATGGCAGACTAAACTATCGAGTAGTCATCAGCTTTGCTCTGCGAGACGTTCATAACGTCTAGAGTTGCTCCTGCAGCAGGTCTTGCACCTAGCGGTGCTTCCAAGACGTAATTCTTCTGTGTAGCAGTGAGGATAATCCTCAAGTTATGGACCCAGTCTGTGTAGTTGCTACCATCATCTTTCAACTTAGCTTTCTCTAGGAATGTATTAAAATTCAAGGCAACGGTAGCACGGGCCATTGATCTACAACAACATAGATATGCAAAAATTATCATGACCAAGTTCATGATAAATTAAAGTTCAATTAATCATATTACTTAAGAACTCCCACTTAGATAGACATCCCTATAGTCATCTAAATGATCACGTGATCCATATCAACTAAACCATGTCCGGTCATCACGTGAGATGGAGTAGTTTTCAATGGTGAACATCACTATGTTGATTATATCTACAATATGATTCATGTTTGACCTTTCGGTCTCAGTGTTCCGAGGCCATATCTGCATATGCTAGGCTCGTCAAGTTATACCCGAGTATTCTGCACATGCAAAACTGGCTTGCACCTGTTGTATGTGAACACAGAGCTTATCACACGCGATCCTCATGTGGTGTCTCGACACGATGAACTGTAGCAACGGTGCATACTCAGGGAGAACACTTATACCTTGAAATTTAGTGATGAATCATCTTATAATGCTACTGATAATCCCCAAGTGCAGGGAATCATCGTAGCAATTCCCAAAGGTGGAAGTGATAAGTATGGAGTGTCGAACCCACAAGGAGCTAAAGGTAAGATCAATATTCTCTCAAGCCCTATCTGCCACTGATACAACTCTACGTACACCGAACGTTGGCTTCCAACTAGAAACGAGAAATAAAACTACGTTGTTGGTATGAAGAGGATAACTTTGCATGATACCGGAGAGCTAAAATATAAAAGTAGGTGTTGTTATCATAAAGTTAGAATATATTACTAAATATTATAAATAGCGAGTGTGGAATATTGATGGATCGGTGTGCGGAATTGTCCTAGGCAATTGTTAACAAGATCGATAGTCGTCATTGCAATTTCATATGAGGGAGAGGCATAAGCTAACATACTTTCTCTTCTTGGATCATATGCACTTATGCTTGGAACTCTAGCAAGCATCCGCAACTACTAAATATCATTAAGGTGAAACCCAAACATAACATTAAAGCATCAAGTCCCCTTTATCCCATACACAACAACCCCCTTACTTGGGTTTATGCCTCTGTCACTCAAGCAACCCACTATAAATCTTCTTTGGCTTTACTTCAAAGGTCTTGAGCCACATGCCAAAGTGAGGGGTAAACCGGAGGAAGGCCTCACACACGACAATAAATGTCGTGATATGAAGAAAGGAGTCCAGAGCTAGATCATGGAAATCTAGCCCGTAATAAAGCATCAAACCCCTGACGAAAGGATCCAGAGAAAGGCCTAGACCTCGGAGGAAGTGGGAGACGAACACGACGTTCTCGTTGGGTTCGGGGGAGGGGACGGACTGCCCTCGTGCAGGCAGCCGATGCGAGACCTCGGCGGTCAGATATCTGGCCTCCCTCAACTTTTTGATGTCTTCTTCCGTGATGGAGGAAGGCATCCATCGGCCTTGAAGGCTAGATCCGGACATGATTGAAGGTTCGGAGCACCTGACCTGAACTTTGGGTGTTTGAGCTTGAGGTGGGGGAAGGATTCGATTGAGCACGGGAGGAAAAAAAATAAAAGCCTTGTCCCTTTATAAAGAGGGTGAATATCAAGCGTCTTCTCCGTGGCCGTTTGGACTTGCCTATAGTCTAGGAGTCCTAGAAGCGGTTAGGTTACCCACGCCCGTATTGATGAGAATCCCAGAATAAGGGGACACGATCTCTGCTTTAACAAGACGTGCCAAGGAAACCGCCTCGCATGACACGCTGAGGTGGGATAATAAAACGATTCGAATAAAGGCTTGGCCATGGTGTTGTCATGCTACGGAATACGTCAGTAGATTAGATTGGTGTGAACATTATTCTCTCTATGGAAATATGTGGAAATTTATTTTGCAGAGCCGGACACTATTCTTTGTGTTCAAAATCTTCTATGAAGTACTTGGAGGAGGAACCCGCCTTGCAATGCCGAAGACAATCTGCGCACCAGACTCGTCGTCATTGAAGCCTGATTCAGGGGCTACTGAGGGAGTCCCGGATTAGGGTGTGTCCGGATGGCTGGACTATACCTTCAGCCGGACTCCTGGACTATGAAGATACAAGATTGAAGACTTTGTCTCGTGTCCGGGAGGGAGTTTCCTTGGCGTGGAAGGCAAGCTTGACGATACGGATATGTGGATCTCCTACCATTGTAACCGACTTTGTGTAACCCTAACCCTCTCTGGTGTCTATATAAACCGGAGGGTTTTAGTCCGTAGGACAATATACAGAACAACAATCATACCATAGGCTAGCTTCTAGGGTTTAGCCTCTCCGATCTCGTGGTAGATCTACTCTTGTACTACCCATATCATCAATATTAATCAAGCAGGACATAGGGTTTTACCTCCATCAAGAGGGCCCGAACCTAGGTAAACTTTCGTGTCCCTTGCCTCCTGTTACCATCCGGCCTAGACGCACAGTTTGGGACCCCCTACCCGAGATCCGCCGGTTTTGACACCGACAAGCCCCCAAGTGCCAAGTGTTGTTGCTTGCAAAGCAGTTGGGACTTTAGAAAAGCCGTTTCTGTTGAAAAATTGTGTTGACAGACATTAGCCCCCAAGTGCCAAGTGTTGTTGCTTGCAAAGCACTTGGGACTTATATTGTTGTAATCCGCCATGAAATTTGACAAACTTGTGCTGTATGCAGGCTGCTACTGCTGAACTAGAGTCTCAACTGAACGATGCCAAGACTCGGCTGGCGGCTCAAGAAAATGAGACCCGGAAGGCTGAATCAAAATTCCTGTTTAATGTGTCTAAGTCGGAGAAATTGAAGACCAGCTTTACTGAGGATAAAAAGGCTTGGGTTGAAGAAAAAACTGCCTTGATACAGCATGCTGAGAAAGTAGAAGCTGCTCTTCAGGAGGTGACCACCGAGCTCTCCGACTTAAAACACCATGTGTCTCAGATGGTTTCTGCTATCTTCGGTGAGTCACCTTGTTACTTATCCAAAGTGAGTATTTGTCATCATAATGTAAACCTCCATTTAACCAATCTGTAACTTACTCAGGTCCTAGGAGCAACAACCTTAGCCAAGACACACTGGTGAAGCTCAAGGCGGTTTATACCCTTGTTGAGCAATTATACACTAGAGCTCAGCGGACCCTTGCTACTATCACCCCATCGAATCAAGGACAAACCTATTAAGTGATGTTCTGAAGAATTTGTCCATCTTGCGCGCTAGACTCCAAGAAATCAATCAGTCTTGTGCTAGAGCCGGAGTTGTAACGGCCTTGAGCCATGCCACAGCATGCGTACCAGAATTAGACCCGACAGATGTAGCTAGCAGGCATCCTAGCTTAAATGAAGATGGAACCTCCTTCGATCAGCAAGAATTTGATGCCCGTGTCAAAGAGATTCGTCCTCATCCAAAAGTCATCACCGAAGAAACCAATCTGTCCAAATATCAGCCGGCTTACAATGAGGATAATCAGAAGATGCAGACACCTGCATATAAAGTGATGGACTTAATTCCACCGATCCGTAAGCACACTTTCGCCCCTGATATTAACCTGTCCAATCTGATTGATAATGAAGCTGAATTCTTCGCCTTGCGTGGCTTTGACTGGTCCAAACTGAATTTCCAGACGGTGGAGGAGGAGGAAGAACCGGTAAGGGATGAACCGGAGGCCTCCCGTCAGCAAGGTCAAGAAGACTGGACCGCCAGGCGGCTGAAAGACTTATAGTTGTAATAAAACACTTGACCTTATGTTGGCTCATGGAGCTATGTAATAGAGTAATTAAAACTTTGAATCGGCCATGCCATCGTGCATGTTTTCTGTTATCCGTAACACTGATGATCCACCAGTTTAAAGAACCACTCTTTGTATGATAATCTTTGACTTATGTAGATGTTTATTATACTCATGCACATAGAAAAAACACAAGGGCCCTGGCAGCTTACCGCTGGGCGGGTCATGATACCCAATGAAAGCCGCTGGGGACAAATAGTCCATAACCATGGCCGGTCTGATAACTGTTAAGAAAACAACATACCTATGATATTGGATCACACTGTTGGTTTACCAAGCTAGTGTAATAAGGGTGATAACACAAAATTTGAGCACTGGTAATTATCATTTATTGCCGGCTTATGAACAAAGCCAGACCGGGTTAATAAACACCCGATATTATCATATCTCATACTGGTGACCTATAGTCAAAAGCCAGGCCAGGTTAATAAACACCGAATAGTATCTCATCTCATACTGGCACCTTATAGTCAAAAGCCAGGCCGGGTTAATAAACACCGGTGAATTATAATCATAAATCCTTATAAGCCTCAGCAAATAAACCTGAAAAAGGAAAAAATCTTTCAAATAAAAACAAACGAAAAAATGAGGCTTTTCATGGGCTGCCAGGCCGAAAATCAAGTGCTTTCACGGTCTGCACAACCATTGAGTTAAACCTATATACAAACCTTATAAGATGGACCTCACATAACCAATCGTCGTTTTAACTTTGACAAGTTCAGTGCCTGCATAAGATTGACCTGTCAAACGTTCGGCAAGTCATTCCAGGATTACCTGGGCGGAGTGGCTTACTTAAAAAGGCAGGATAACCCGGGGTTTTAAGTGAATACACCTGGCTTCCAAGCCTGGCTTTTAAGCCTATTACAAGGGTTATAAAAACTCTTTGTTCTTTAGAACAAAAAAGCCCCCAAGCAATATTTTTGAGCTGTGCTCAATGGGCGCCTATCTTTGAGTTGTGCTTTTGCAACAGACTCTCTTTGGTCCCTGTTAACTTGGGTAGAAGCCCCCAAGATTTTTTTGTGTGGCCAATAAGCCGGATCAAAGGGTAATCATAACTTCACTCTATAAAGCAAAAGCCCCCAAGTGACCAAAAACTCTTTAAGAAAAAAACGACAGAGGCCCTGCTTTAGTAGGGATGCCGGTTTATTTTATTGATCATAATATGTACATTGTTAAAAAATATGTACATTAGAAGAGCCAGTGGCTCAAGTGTAGTAAGGCCGAAGATGAGCAATATTCCACGACCGACGGGTCTCTTCCTCCGACGTGCGTGAGTCCTTGTGGTCTCGAACATTGATAAGGTAATATGACCCATTGTTCAGATTCTTGCTGACCACAAAAGGTCCTTCCCAAGGTGGTGATAACTTGTGCATATCATCTGATCCTGGATAAGCCGGAGCACCAGATCGCCCTTCTTGAAAAGTTCTGGTTTTGACCCGGCGGCCGTGGTAATGGTGCAGATCTTGCTGGTAAATTTCCGAACGAGCCACCGCTATGTCACGCTCCTCATCTAACAGGTCAAGTGCTTCCTGACATTCTTTTTCATTGTCAGCTTCAACATAAGCCGCCACATGAGGTGAGTCGTGACAGATGTCACTAGGGAGAACCGCCTCTGCTCCGTAGACCATGAAGAAAGGTGTATAACCCATAGACCCGTTGGGGGTGGTGTTAATGCTCCATAACACGGAAGGTAACTCCTCCACCCAATAACCCGGCGTCCTCTGTAAGGGAACCATAAGCCGGGGCTCGATGCCTCTTAGGATCTCTTGATTGGCTCTCTCAGCTTGACCATTAGATTGGGGGTGAGCCATTGACGATACATCAAGCCGGATATGCTCACGTTGACAAAATTATTCCATAGCACCCTTGGAGAGATTAGCGCCATTGTCCGTTATAATGTTGTGTGGAAAGCAAAAATGGAAGATCACCTTTTTCATGAATTGAACTGTCATTGCTGCATCACACTTACTGACTGGCTCTTCCTCTACCCACTTAGTGAACTTATCAACCGCCACCAAAAGGTGGGTCTTCTTATCCTTGGATCTTTGAAAGGTCCAACCATATCAAGCCGCCAAAATGCAAATGGCCAATTAATTGGAATCATCCTCAATTCTTGAGCCGACACATGGGCTCATCGTGAAAATTTCTGACATCCATCACACCTGCTGACCAGGTCTTGAGCATCAGCATGAGCTGTTAGCTAATAAAACCCATGACGAAAAGCTTTAGCCACAAGAGACTTTGAACCGGCATGATGACCACAGTCTCCTTCATGAATCTCACGCAGGATCTCACAGCCCTCTTCCGGAGAAACACAACATTGAAAAGCCCCTGTAACACTGTAGTGATGCAGCTCTCCATTAACAAGTGTCATTGACTTAGACCGCTGGGTTATCTGCCTGGCTAAGATTTCATCCTCGGGTAACTCGCCCCAGGTCATATAAGCCAAATAAGGGACTGTCCAATCAAGAGCTACATGAAGAGCTGCCACCAACTGAGCTTCTGGGCCGGGAATAGCCAAGTCCTCCTCTGTAGGTAACTTGATCGATGGGTTATGCAAAACGTCAAGAAAAATATTAGGCGGCACCGGTTTATGTTGAGAACCCAACCGGCTTAAGGCATCAGCCGCTTCATTTTTCCTCCGATCAACATGCTCAACTTGATAACCTTTGAAGTGACCAGCAATAACATCCATTTCTCGTCGATAAGCCGCCATGAGTGGATCCTTAGAATTCCAAGTACCAGAGACTTGTCGAGTCACCAAAACACCTAACCCGGCTTAAGTTCATCTCCTTAGCCATCCGAAGACCGTGGAGCAAGGCCTCATATTCAGTTGCATTGTTAGTGCAAGGGAACATCAAATGGAGAACATAACAAAATTTATCACCTCGAGGGGAAGCGAGCACAACTCCAGCCCCGAGCCCTGCAATCGCCTGGACCCATCAAAGTGAATAGTCCAATACATGTTATCTGGCTTTTCCTCGGGCATTTGCAGCTCTGTCCAGTCATTGATGAAATCCACCAGCGCTCGAGACTTGATGGCCATACGAGGCATATATTTCAAACCATGAGGACCAAGCTCAATGGCCCACTTGGCTATCCGACCTGTGGCTTCTCTGTTCTGAATAATGTCCCCTTAAGCAGCAGAACTAACCACAGTGATGGGATGACCCAGAAAATATTGGTTAAGCTTCCGACTGGCCATGAACACCCCATATACAAGTTTCTGCCAGTGCGGATATCTCTGTTTGGACTCAATAAGCACCTTACTGATGTAGTAAACCGGCCTTTGAACCGGATATTCCTTGCCTACCTCCTTCCATTCCACCGCAATAGCCACGCTAACAGCCCGAGCATTGGCAGCTACGTACAACAATAATGGCTCCTTATCAACAGGAGCAGCCAGAATAGGTGGCTCAGCCAACTGCTTCTTCAAGTCCTCAAACGTTGCATTAGCGGCATCACTCCAAACAAAATTATCTGTCTTTTTCATCATCTGATACAGAGGGATGGCCTTCTCTCCCAACCGGCTTATGAACTGGCTTAATGCCGCAATACGACCCGCCAGACGTTGCACATCATTGACACACGCCGGTTTAGCCAGAGAAGTGATGGCTTTGATTTTCTCCCGATTAGCTTCAATGCCCCTGTTAGACACCAAAAAGCCCAAGAGCTTGCCTGTGGGCACACCAAAAACACATTTGGCCGGGTTAAGCATCATCTTATAAACCCAGAGATTATCAAAGGTTTCCTTCAAATTGTCTATCAATGTCTCCTTCTTTCTGTACTTCACCACAATATCATCCACATAGGCATGAACATTGTGCCCAATCTGATTATGAAGGCAATTCTGCACACATCTCTGATAAGTCGCCTGGGCACTCTTGAGTCCAAAAGGCATGGACACATAGTAGAAGGATCCAAAGGGAGTTATGAAAGCTATCTTCTCCAGGTCCTTAACTGCCATCTTGATCTGATGATAACCAGAATAAGCATCCAAAAAACTCAAACGCTCACAACCTGCCTTAGCATCGATAATCTGATCAATACGAGGGAGAGAAAAAGGATCAACCGGACAAGCCTTGTTTAAATCCGTGTAGTCCACACACATACGCCAAGTGTCGTTCTTCTTAAGTACCAGCACCGGGTTAGGCAACCACTCAGGATGGAAAACTTCGATGATAAACCCGACTGCCAAGAGCCGGGCCACTTCCTCTCCAATGACCTTCCGCATCTCCTCGTTAAACCAGTGAAGAAACTGCTTAACCGGCTTAAATTTTGGATCAATAATAAGAGTGTGCTCAGCGAGTTCTCTCGGTACACCCGGCATGTCTGAAGGCTTCCATGCAAAGATATCCTGGTTCTCACGGATGAAGTCGATGAGCACGCTTTCCTATTTCGGATCCAGATTGGCACTGATACTGAACTGCTTCGACGAATCGCCAGGAATGAAATCAACCATCTTAGTGTCATCGACCGACTTAAATTTGAGTGAAGGATCCTGCTCTGTGGTTGGCTTCTTTAGAGACGTCATGTCCGCCGGGTCAACATTATCCTTATAAAATTTCAGCTCCTCAGTTGCACAAACAGACTCAGCATAAAAGCGGCGTCTCCTTCCTCACACTCCAAGGCTATCTTCCGGCTCCCATGCACCGTGATGGTTCCCTTGTAACCCGGCATCTTGAGTTGTAGATACACATAACAAGGCCGCACCATGAACTTGGCATAAGCCGGCCATCCAAACAGAGCGTGATATGGGCTGTGGATCTTGACCACTTCAAAGGTCAGCGTCTCTAACCTAGAGTCATGATCATCTCCAAAAACAACTTCCATAGCTATCTTACCAACTGGGTAGGCCGACTTACCAGGTACCACGCCATGGAAAACAATGTTTGACGGCTTAAGATTTTTATCAGTCAACCCCATGCGACGGAAAGTTTCATAATAAAGGATATTGATGCTGCTCCCTCCGTCCATGAGTACCTTGGTGAACTTATACCCTCCGACCTAGGTGCGACCACCAAAGCCAAGTGACCCGGATTATCAACCCGGGGCGGGTGATCTTCCTGACTCCACACAATGGGCTGCTCAGACCAGTGCAAGTAATGGGGAACCGCCGGCCCAATAGCATTGACTGCCCTCTTATGAAGCTTCTGGTCATGCTTACATAAGCTAGTGGTGAAGACATGATACTGTCCACTATGCAACTTCATCAGGTTGCTCTGATAACCAGACTGTTGCTGCTGTTGACTCCCCTGATTACTCTGTTGATCGTAACCACCCTGGTTGCCGTGATTACCTTGATTTCCTTGGATCCAGAGTTAGAGCCACTACCGCCATAACCCGGTCCGTGAGAGTCGGATCCTGAACCGCCACATGGCCCATGACTATCTTAAAAAAGATTGGAATTCTTGTACTCCTTCATAATGTAACAATCCTTCCAGAGGTGCCCAGGCGGTCTTTCTTGCGTACCATGTCTTGGGCAGGGCTGATTTAGCATCTGTTCAAGATTGAAGCCCGATCCTCCGGTCCGTGGGGGCGGTTTACCCTTACAACGCTGACCATTATTCTGCGCATTGGTGTTAGCCACAAAGTCAAAACTATCATCAGCTTTGCGCTTACCGTTACCTCCCTGGTTCGCCGGGTTATGCTGCTGCCCCTTGCTGTTGCTGCTCTTCTTTCCCTTCCCCGGCTTTTCGTCATCAGACTCGGGGTCCTTGGTACCATCAGAGTCAGCATACTTAACCAGAGCCGTCATGAGTGTCTCCATGTCATTACAGTGGCGTTTGAGCCGCCCTAACTTCTGATTTAGGGGCGTGAAACGACAATTGTTCTCCAACATAAATACTGCTGAGTCGGCATTGATGCGATCCGACGAGTGCAAGATTGTTGAGACTCGACGCACCTAATGGGTTGTCGACTCACCTTCTTCTTGGACACAGGAGGCTAAATCCACAATTGACATGGGCTGCTTACATGTATCCTTGAAATTCTGGATGAAACAGGCTTTTAACTCGGCCCATGACCCGATGGAATTGGCAGGGAGCCCCTTCAACCAAGTGCGGGCCGTTCCCTCCAACATCAGGGGGAAATATTTAGCACATGCAGCATCGTTGACATCTAGCAATTCCATGGCCATCTCATAACTCTCAATCCATGCCTCAGGAGGTAAATCGGCTGTATAGTTAGGCACCTTGCGAGGACCCTTGAAATCCTTGGGCAGACACTCATTACGTAGAGCCGGCACTAACCATGGCACTCCCAAATTCCTGAAGGTTACACCTGGCTCCACAGAAGTGGTTGGATGAACTGGAGTAGGTTGACGGGCCGCATACTGTGCCGCCAGCTTAGCCTCTCGCCGTGCTCTACCTTGATCCACTACATTTTGAGCATCAGTGCCACCGCCCGCCGGGTCATGTCCACGAGGTGGGTTATGGTTCCGCCCACTGCTTGACACAGCTGGCTCATCGATATGCCTGTCGTAACTCTGGCTCGGGCGAGTGGTGGAATGAATCCTGTCATGATTGTAAGAATAAGCTTGCTGCTGTACCAGTGCTGTCTGAAGGAGCTCTCTAGCCCTTCGTGTTTCAACCGCCGTCAGCGACTCGCCTTCAACAGGGAGAGCCGCCAATCGTGACGCCACAACGATCATGTTATCCAAAGGGTTAGAGTAATGCCCCGATGGTGTTGGCGCATGCCGCGGTGGGTTATTGTTTTGACGAGGAAGGTCCACCATGCGTGGCTGAACCGGCGTACCCGTCCCAGGCGCTTCTACCTGGTTTACCACAGCCGGGTTACTGGTTCCTGCTCCTGGCGTGTTAAAGAGATTTCTTTCCTCGTAAACCGAGGGTAGATGAGTCTGATGCCTCCTCCTCATGACTTCGTTTGAGGCATTCTGATCTAGCATGAGCCGGTAAGATTCCGACTGAATCCGCTGTGCCTGAGCATCCAAAGCAGCCCACTCCTCGGCCATCCTAGCGTTTTCTATGTTTAGCTCCACCTTGGCCTGTGCTATCTCATCATGCAATTTGGCGATCGCCGCATTATGCTGATCCTGATCCGCCAGGTTGACTACTGCTGTTAATAGTGCTGTCAGCTTATCCAGCAAGTCAGTTAAGACCTGAGCCGGCGGGCGCACAGGGCATCCTGCCCCGGCAGGCATTGCCATTGCTGACCCTGAAATCAACTCTGCTGCAGTCGACGAGTGTTGTACGGGCTGTGTACCGGCCATGAAGATTGCAACCCGGTTTGGCGGCTCGCAGGGGTCTAGAATACTGTCGCCATCGGAACAACCCCCAAGCCGGCCGTCTTGCAGTTGATACAATGACTCGGTCTCACCGGTGGACGACTCACCATCAGAATAAATGATCGTCTCACCATCAGATGCCAATCCATCCTTAGCTTCTGCTCCACAGATAAATCCCACAAAGGAACGATTCATGGCGGGCCGAACCCGGGTAGGTGTCGCATGCTGAGCCGTCTCGATGATGTCTGTGCAGATGTCCGGCTCAGGGCCCGGTTCATCGATCTTGCCGACGAAGGCGTGAATTCTGCTGAAGGGGACCCATTACCCGTACTCAATTGAGCCGGCCTTGGGGCCCCAGCCTGCTTCACTGATGTAGAGCTTGCCGCGATGACTCTTGGTCATCCGGCCCATGGCGTATCCCTTGATCCCTTCAAAGTTGCCCTCTAAAAACTTGAAACCATCGTGCGATAGCCCCACGGTGGGCGCCAACTGTCGTGGAATTGTCACGACAGATGTCCTAGTGTGAGTACTTAGTCGTGGAGCCATCGCAATGAGGTTAGCTTAAAGGGGTAAATTAGGACAAAGGACATGAAGAGTTTATACTGGTTCGGCCCCTTGCGGTGAAGGTAAAAGCCTAATCCAGTTGGAGGTGGTATTGCTAGGGTTTCGATGACCAGGGAGCGAATACGCTTAACCTGGCTCTCGATCTGTCGTTTCTTGCCCTAAATAGCTACTGGGTCGTCCTCTTATATACACGGGTTGACGCCCTGCGGCCTACAGAGTCCTGGCCGGCTCATACAACGTGTCCGGCTTGGTGACGTATCTTACATGCCTTACATTACAAGTCTACTCATACATGGCGGTTTATGCTTACGGGCCTCAAGCCGCCTCTGGGGTTGGGCCTCTTACAAGCCTAACCATGAACCGCCATCTTGTATACTCTTGGGCTTCATACAGGCGAACTTCCATTGTGGTTGACCCGGCCCCTCCTGGGCGGGTCATATTTGGTAGTCATATCCCCAACAATTCTAGTGTCCGTATATAACCTTCCAATATATGAATCTTTACCTCTCGACTATTTTGAGACTCCTGGTCATGTCCGTGATCATATCCGGGACTCCAAACAAACTTCGGTCACCAAAACACATAACTCATAATACAAATTGTCATCGAACATTAAGCGTGCAGACCCTACGGGTTTGGGAACTATGTAGACATGACCGAGACACATTGATGAGGATATCAATACCATTGTTACACCCACAGCCCCTGCTGCTATACATACTGGACCAATTACTAGAGCTTGCGCATGCCAATTAAATTATCAGGTACTTTTGTTTCTTGGTAATGATTCTAATGTTCATGAGAATATGATGCTGCCTAAATTGGATACATTTGTTTTGCTTACAAATGAAGGGCCTGGCATGGATACGAGGGATGAACACTGGAGCAAGACCAAGCATGGAGATGACAGCATGCGCACGGGGATCTAGAACGGAGTTACAAGTGATGATTTTAGGACTTTGAAGACACCATAAGGAGTGCATGAAGCCTTGGATGAAATATACAAGTTGCCACTTCATAAATTTCGCCCAGAGGCTATTCTAGGTGCCGCGTCACCTTATTATTGGGCTAGGCCCATGTATTTTCGAAATACTTAAGTATAGGCTGTTTTTAGAGTCCGTATGTGTGGGGAAACAAGAGTTAGGGTTGGTTTAGGATCCCTCCTCCAAGGGCCACGAAATTCCCCCCTCTTCCTCCATATATACAGCCCTTAGGGCGTCGTTTAGACTTTGGGTTTTGTTTAGATTAAAAGTTCGCCATAGTTGCAACTTTGCGTACTTCGTTTGTGTCCAACGACCAGACCAAGACATCATAGAACCCCACCTTCATTAATAAATCTTTCGTCTTTTATTCGCAATATCCAGATTGCAATCTCAGTTTCTTGGTTGTTCTTCGTTTGCTTGCAGGAAATAGACCCTCGTGGTCAGGTTGATCATGCTCCGGCGTGGTAAATAACCCTCGGAAGTTGGTTTAGCGATTTCTAAGGCACGACGTCTTCGCACATTCGTAGTCGAATTGTCAAGTCGACTCCCACAGAAAACGATATCTATCTCATCGAAACATCGGGACACCTTCGCCTCTATCACACATTTGCGGTCAATAAGCAATAGCAGAACTTGGATGCTCATATTGGTTCCTACATATTCTATGAAGATCTTTATCGGTCAAACCGCATAACAACATACGTCATTCCCTTTGTCATCGATATGTTACTTGCCTGAGATTCGATCGTCGGTATCATCATAACTAGTTCAATCTCGTTGCCGGCAAGTCTCTTTACTCGTTCCATAATGCATCATCCCGCAACTAACTCATTAGTCACATTGCTTGCAAGGCTTATAGTGATGTGCATTACCGAGAGGGCCCAGAGATACCTCTCCAATACATGGAGTGACAAATCCTAATCTTGATCTATGCCAACCCAACAAACACCTTCGGAGACACCTGTAGAGCATCTTTATAATCACCTAGTTACGTTGTGACATTTTATAGCACACAAGGTGTTCCTCCGGTATTTGGGAGTTGCATAATCTCATAGTCAGAGGAATATGTATAAGTCATGAAGAAAGCAATATCAATAAAACTAAACGATCATAAAGCTAAGCTAACGGATGGGTCTTGTCCATCACATCATTCTCTAATGATGTGATCACGTTCATCAAATGTCAACACATGTCTATGGTTAGGAAACTTAACCATCTTTGATTAACGAGCTAGTCAAGTAGAGGCATACTAAGGACACTATTTGTCTATGTATTCCCACATTTACAAAGTTTCTGGTTAATACTATTCTAGCATGCATAATAAACATTTATCATGATATAAGGAAATATAAATAACAACTTTATTATTGCCTCTAGGGCATATTTCCTTCAAATGGGTGACTTGAGGAAGCTCCGGATCAAGCGCGAGCAGGAGGTGGAGGAATCTGTGGCTGCTTTCAAGCAAAGTTGTCAGGAATTGAAGAAGGAGCTGGAGGTTGTCGTCGCCCGGTGATCCATCGATGAGTAGAGACAGTAGCAACCCAGATTGTTGTCTGCGATTTCCTTCTTCTCTTTCCACCGTGTCTTCTGGGCTTTGCCGCATGTGGCATTTTAAATAATCCGGAATATGTAAGACAATTATTATCTACGCCATTGTAAATTTGTCGTCGTATTATCCGTTGCCATTTTATTTGTCTCGTATTATCCATTTCCCTATGTGGCAATTTAAATTAGGCTGGAATATGAGTTGAAAACACGAACAAAGCAAATGCTGCCATGGGATCACAAGCAAACACCATCCGTCCAGGTGCTTTAATTAACCCATTAATGGAGAAGTTGTGAGTGAGGCGGGCGGGCGACTGGTGCATGGAGGTCAAAGAGCTCGCTTCTCAGTGAGCATGGGCGGCCTTGCTGCTCACACGTGTCCCGTCGAGCCAGCGAGGTGGACAGGATGCATGCGTCCCATCGAGCCTGCATGGCGGACTGCTCGCATGCATCCCGTCGAGCCTGCATGGCAGACTTCTCGCGCTCATCCCGTTTAATCAAACAACTGCACGCACGCCACCGAGTATGGTTAAATTTTGACACGGTCCATGTAATACAACCGTTTGCAATATTAACGTGTCGGCTATTTGTTTCAAAAAGGACTTCATTGGCTATTAATGTGTGCGCCTTGTCTCAAACTGGACTATTTTTTTGCCACGACATATATGTGCCATGTCATGAAACCATGCCAAGTTTCATGTTTTTTGGGTGAGTTTTTGATACGTCATTTCGCATCATGTTTTCTTTCTGTTATTTATAATGTTTTTATCCATAATAATGCTTTTTGGAGTAATGCTAATGCCTTTTGTGTCATAATATGCAAGGTATACAAAAAGAGGGAGAATTCCGGCAGCTGGAAATCTGGACCTGGAAAAGCTACGTCAGACCACCTATTCTGCACAACTCTAAACAAGCTGAAACTTCATGGAGATTTTTTATGGATTATTTGAGGAATATTGGAGCAAATAACTACCAGGTGGGCACAACCCACCTGGGTGCGCCAGGGAGCCCAGGCGCGCCCTGGTGGGTTGTGCTCACCTAGGCCCACCTCCGGTGCCCATCTTCTGGTATATAAGTCATTTTGACCTAGAAAAAATAAGGAGAGGACTTTCGGGATGGAGCGCCGCCCTCTCAAGGCAGAACTTGGGCAGGAGCACTTTTGCCCTCCGGCGGAGCGATTCCGCCGGGGGAACTTCCCTCCCGGAGGGGGAAATCATCGTCATCATCATCACCAACAACTCTCCCATCTTGGGGAGAGAAATCTCCATCAACCTCTTCAATAGCACCATCTCCTGTCAAACTCTAGTTCATCTCTTGTGTTCAATCTTGTTACCAGAACTATAGATTGGTGCTTGTGGGTGACTAGTAGTGTAGATTACATCTTGTAGTTGATTACTATATGGTTCATTTGGTGGAAGATTATATGTTCAGATCCAATATGCTATTTAATACCCCTCTGATCTTGAGCATGATTATCATTTGTGAGTAGTTACTTTTGTTCTTGAGGTCACGAGAGAAATCATGTTGCAAGTAATCATGTGAACTTGATATGTGTTTGATATTTTGATAGTATGTATGTTGTGATTCCCTTAATGGTGTCATGTGAACGTCGACTACATGACACTTCACCATATTTGGGCCTAAGGGAATGCACTGTGGAGTAGCACTTAGATGATGGGTTGCAAGAGTGAGAGAAGCTTAAACCCCAGTTTATGAGATATTCCGTAAGGGACCGATTGGATCCAAAAGTTTAATGCTATGGTTAGAATTTATTCTTATACTTTTCTCGTAGTTGCGGATGCTTGCGGGAGGGTTAATCATAAGTAGGAGGTTTGTTAAAGTAAGAACAGCACCTAAGCACCGGTCCACCCACATATCAAATTATCAAAGTACCGAACATGAATTAAGCCAACACGATGAAAGTGACTAGATGAAAATCTCGTGTACCCTCAAGAAAGCTTTGCTTATCATAAGAGATCGTTTTGGCCTGTCCTTTGCCTCAAAAGTATTGGGCTACCTTGCTGCACTTTTGTTACTACAATCGTTACTTGCTCGTTACAAATTATCTTGCTATCAAACTACCTGGTTACTTACACCTTGCAGACATCACCTTGCTGAAAACCACTTGTCATTTCCTTCTGCTCCTCATTGGGTTCGACACTCTTACTTATCGAAAAGAGCTACAATTGATCCCCTCTACTTGTGGGTCATCAAGGCTATTTTCCGGCACCTTTTCCGGGGAGTGAAGCGCCTTTGGAAATTGGAATTTGGTAAGGAAACATTTATATAGTGTGCTGAAATTTATTGTCACTTGTTACTATGGAAAACAATCCTTTGCGGGTTTGTTCGGGGTATCTTCACCTCGACTGGAACCACAATTAGATACCCCTCAACATAATGCACCTACTAAAAATATTGAATATGAAATTCCTTCGGGTATGATAGAACAACTGCTAGCTAATCCTTGCAGGAGATGGAACCGAACATCCTGATACACACTTGATATATGTAGAACAAATTGGTGGATTGTTCAAGCTTGAAGGTTTACCTGGAGATGAAGTTATGAAGAAGGTTTTCCCTTTATCTTTGAAGGGATAAGCATTGGCATGGTATAGCCTATGCGATGATATTGGATCTTTGAATTGGAATCGTTTGAAATTGGAGTTCCATCCAAAAATTTATCCTATGCATCTAGTTCATCATGATCGAAATTATATATATAATTTTTGGCCTCGTGAAGGAGAAAGTGTCGCTCTAGCTTGGGCAGGCTTAATTCAATGTTATATTCATGCCCCAATCATGAGCTCTCAAGAGAAATTACTATCCAGAACTTTTATGCTCGGCTTTCTCGTAATGATCAAACAATGCTTGATACTTATTATGCTGGTTCTATTATGAAGACTATTGAATTCCGGTGGGACCTTTTGGAAAGGATTAAACGCAATTCTGAAGATTGGGAACTCGACAAAGGTGATAGTGGCAAAGGTGTCCTGTCTTTCAATGAGATGGTGGCTATCATTTTGGAGGAAGTCGACTTTGATGATCCGACTACGAACGTGCGAGGACGTCGCGCCTTAGAAATCGCTAAACCAACTCCAAGAGGTTATTGACCACACTGGAGCACGATCAACCTGATCACGAAGGTTTGTTTCCTGCAGGCAAACGAAGAACAAGCAAGAAACTAAGATTGCAATCTGGATATTGCGAATATAAGAGGAAATCTTTATTGATCAAGGCGGGGTTCTGTGACGCCTTTGTCTGGTTGTTGAACACAAATGAAGTATGCGAAGTTGCAACTATGGCGAACTTTAATCTAAACAAAACCCAAAATCTAAACGATGCCCTAAGGGTAGTATATATGGAGGAGAGAGGGGGGAATTTCGTGGCCCTTGGAGTAGGGGTCCGAAACCAACCCTAACTCTTGTTTCCCCACTCATACGAACTCTAAAAACTGCCTATAATCAAGTATTTCGAAATTACATGGGACTGGCCAAAAAATAAGGTGACGCAACACCTAAAATAGCCTCTGGACAAAATTTACGAATTTCCATCTTGTATATTTCGTCCAAGGCTTCATGCACTCATTATGGTGGCCTCAAAGTCCTGGAATCATCAGTTGTATCTCCGTTCTTGTTCCCCTTGCGCATGCCATCATCTCCATGCTTGAACTTGCTCCAAGGTTCATCTTTCTTGTCCAAGCTAGGCCCTTCATTTGTAAGCAAAACAAATGTATCCAATTTAGGCAGCATCATACTCTCATGAACATTAGAATCATTACCAAGAAACAGGAGTACCTGATAATTCAATTGGTGTGCGCGAGCTCTAGTAATTGGTCCAGTATGTATAGCAATAGGGGTTGTGGGTGTAACAATGGTATTGATGTCCTCATCATCCTCCCCTTCTTGAAATGAAATCGTCCTCGACGAAAGCTCATCTTCCTCACCCAAATAAGACTTCAAATCTGTAATGTTAAAAGTGGGACTAATCCCAAAATCTAAAGGCAGCTCAAGTTTATATGCATTATCATTTATTTTCTCTAACACCTTAAAAGGACCATCAGCACATGGCATTAGCTTTGATTTGGGCAAATTAGGAAATCTATCCTTACGCAAATGTAACCAAACAAGATCTCCAGGTGCAAACACAACATGTTTTCTACCCTTATCTCGATCAAATTTATATTTAACATTCATACGCTCAATGTTTTCCTTAGTTAACTCATGCATTTTTAAAATCAATTTAGCACATTCTTTAGCATCAAAATTAACCTTCTCCGAAGATAGAAGAGGCAACAAATCAATAGGTGCATGAGGTAGGAAACCTTACACAATTTCAAAAGGGCACTTCTTAGTAGTAGAATGCAATGAACGATTACAAGCAAATTCAATATGAGGCAAGCATTCTTCCCACATTTTCTTATTATTTATCAAAACAGCCCTAAGCATAGTAGACAATGTTCTATTGACTACTTCAGTTTGTCCATCAGTTTGGCGGTGACAAGTAGTACTAAAAAGCAGTTTAGTCCCCAACTTAGGCCATAAACATCTTCAAAAGTGGCTAAGAAATTTATTATCACGATCTGAAACAATAGTATTTGGCACACCATGCAAGAGAATAATTTCACGAAAGAACAAATCAGCAACATTAACAACATCATCGCTTTTATGACATGGTATAAAGTGTGCCATTTTCGAGAACCTATCCACGACAACAAATATGCTATCCCTCCCCTTCTTTGTTCGAGCTAAACCTAAAACAAACTCCATAGATATATCGTCCCAAGGAACACAAGGTACAGGAAAAGGCATATTAAATCATGAGGATTTAGTCGTGACTTAGCTTTTTGACATGTAGTGCAGCGAACAACAAAACGCTCAACATCACGTCTCATGTTCAGCCAAAAGAAATGTGTAGCAAGTATATCCTCCGTCTTCTTCACGCCAAAGTGTCCCATTAATCCTCCTTCATACGCCTCTTGCAACAACAAAAGACGAACGGAGCTAGCTAGAATGCATAGCTTGTTAGCATGAAACACAAATCCATCATTAATGACGAACTTGTTCCACGTTCTTCCTTCTTTAGAATTCTACATTACATCTTTAAAATCAACATCATGCACATATTCATCTTTGATGGTTTCCAAACCAAATATTTTGAAGTCAAGTTGTGAAAGCATAGTATAGCGATGAGACAATGCATGAGCAATAACATTTTCTTTACCCTTCTTGTGTTTAATGACATAATGGAAAGTCTCAATGAATTCAACCCATTTAGCATGTCTACGATTCAGTTTAGCTTGACTTTTAATATGTTTCATAGATTCATGATCAGAATGTATAACAAATTCTTTGGGCCATAAATAATGTTGCCATGTTTCTAAAGTCCGAACAAGAGCATATAATTCTTTATCATAAGTAGAATAATTCAGACTAGGCCCACTCAATTTTTCAGAAAAGTGTGCAACAGGTTTTCCATCTTGTAATAACACACCTCCTAATCCAATTCCACTAGCATCACATTCAAGCTCAAAAGTCTTATTAAAATCAGGAAGTTGGAGTAAAGGAGCATGTGTCAACTTATCTTTCAATACCGTGAAGGCTTCTTCCTGTGCGGTACCCCAAACAAAAGGCACATCCTTCTTTGTAAGCTCATTGAGAGGTGCAGCAATGGTGCCAAAATCTCTCACAAAACGCCTATAGAATCCGGCGAGTCCAAGAAAACTCCTCACATGTGTGACCGTTTTGGGCTGCGGAAACTCTCAATAGCTTCAATCTTGGCTTTATCAACTTCAATTCCCTGTGGAGTAACAACATAGCCAAGAAAAGATACTCGATTGGTGCAGAAGGTGTACTTCCCAAGGTGACCAAACAAACGTGCATCACGTAGAGCAATAAAAATAGCACGTAAATGTTCCAAATGTTCCTCCAAAGATCTGCTATAAATCAGTATATCATCAAAATAGACTACCACAAATCGTCCAATGAAAGCACGTAAAACTTCGTTCATTAGTCTCATGAAAGTACTAGGTGCATTAGTTAACCCAAAAGGCATGACTAACCCCTCATATAAACCAAACTTAGTTT